>NC_045548.1:2823295-3078179 GCF_009769535.1 Thamnophis elegans
ATTTCCTTAAGGTGAGCGATCTGTTCTTTAGACAAATGTCCAATTTCCTTAAGGCGAACCACCTGTTCTTTAGATAAATCTGTCCCCATACTTACGGATTGGCCTGGGTAAGAGATGGGGGTGTTGGGCACGCGATGAGTCCGTTCGACCTGTCCGGGCCTCCTGCGTCGCACCTCGACTGATTGGATCACGTCGGAGGTCACCACTTGCGAGAGCGAGCTTGCATTGGGAATACAAGCATACTCTCACAATCCGATGGTCCACTTCACGAATCTCTAATTCCTAGGCTGCTTTGGCAATGAGACACGTACACACTGCAGACTGGGTGAAAATGGCGTCTTCTGGCTAAGCCAGAACACTTTTTATTAGGAAAGTTCAAAGAAAGCTAGTCAGCAGTTTATTACAAACAAAGGATTTCACAGTATGTTACAAATCACTTCTTGATTGTATATTCTGGCAGAAAGGCAGGGAGGAGGGACAAAGGGTACTCTTTGATAGGGGGAAATGAGGAGGTATGGAATTGTAAATCACATCCTGATAAGGAGAGCAGGAAGGAGGAACAAACGGTCTTAGAATTGTAAATCACAGAGAGCTACATTAGGCATATGGAAATGACTTGATTTGTTACACGAGGCGGCAAGAGGATGCAAGGCTAATTCTGTGTGTTTATATCTCAGATAATAGAGGCCTCTCATCTCTGTGTGTATCCGTGTATAGACACCCGAAATGAATTCGGCTTCCTTATCTAAAAGCTTTCCCAGGACTGTTCTTTCCATATGGCTTTTGGCAAATGTTCACTGGGATACTTTTGATCCAGATAGATATTGATCCAGATATTCTATCCTATCCTATTGATCCCAGCTAATTTCACCCAGCCAATTATGGGATAATTTCCCACAAAGCGTGTTCTTGTGCAATGTTTAAGAGCATCAAGCATACAACATAATTTTCCATTTGCATTACACAATGTAAGCCCACCTGAGTTGGTAAAGTATGAATTAAATTACAGACAATGTTTATAATTGTGCCAACACATTACATCTGTTTTATTTATAGTCAAGGCATAAGGCATAAACAGAAAAAAAATACACACAGACATCCCAGGTTCTCAGAGAGTCATGGGTCCTTCATTTTTCCCGAAGATTTGTTACAGTTAAAATATTCTTCATTGCTGCCACACAGGGAAACTTCGGAACATATTAATAAAATTCTGCCATTCAGGTTTAGTGCTTAATAAAACAGAACATAATACTTCACAAAACTATGCACTCAAGAGCAGAAATTACCAGATTTTACTAGACCAGGTCCTAAGAACTAATTGGAGGAAATCTACCAATTCTTGACTGATGTATTAAAGCCAACGGGACTGTCCTATGAAAGGTTAGTTCTCCTATTTGATATAGTCTTCTTCATATAACTAACCACAATTTAAATTGTACAAAAATAGCTTTGTTTATTTAAAGTGTCAGTACGGGCGGACAACTCCAACTGCATGACAAAATAAGGATTAGATTTGAGGTAGTTCATCTGTGTTCTACATCAGTGGTCTCCAACCTTGGCAACTTTAAGACCTGTGGACTTCAACTCCCAGAGTTCCTCAGCCAGCAAAGCTTTGACCTCCCCCACCCTCTTCTATCTCCCCTCTTCCCTTTAAATTAATTCCAAAGGGTTAAGCCAGCATCAAAATATCCACGATGCATTGTTAAACTGGGTTACTCCCCTCCGTGCATCCCTCCATCCTTTCCCAGGCTTTTTTTTTGCGATTGCTTGGCCCTGTCGCACAAAAAACTAACAAATTGGGTTAGTTATCCAAGGGGGGAAGAAAGGATGTGGGTTTGCCTGATCCTAGATTTGTGGGAAAACCAGAGATCCTGGAAAATCCCCATTTTCCTCAGCAAAGCTGGCTGAGGAACTCTGGGAGTTGAAATCCACAAGTCTTAAAGTTGCCAAGGTTGGAGACCACTGTTCTACATCACGGAAACGTGATAATTGTATCTTAGTTTTGGTCAGGCAACCATACATTCTCCAAGGCTTGGAGGGGACAGGAAAGGAGGGTGAGGGGCAACAGCAAGGACAATGGCAATCATCTGTGAGAATTGTAATCCTTAACAATTGAAAAAATGCCAAGTTGTTTATCCAGTTCTGGATAAAATTTACCATTGAACAAATACTTCAACACTGCTAAAACAATGTATTTGTGCAGAATTAACAGTAAAAAGGGCACTCTGAAGCTTTGCTCTTTCATAAATTCATTCCCAAGGCAAGATCTATTATTTCAAATAACAGAAAATAAAAAAAAAGGAGCAGTCTTGTTCATTAGCCCATTTTCTGGAATTGTTCATTGTTTCCTTCTTTCACCACTGAGGATTACCATCACTTCAGAATATATATCTCTATGAGAATATATATCTCTATGGTCCTATTTAACAACAAATCGTCCACCTTTCTAATCAGGATTCAGTTCAAAGCATGGTTCTACTTCAGTCTGTCTTTTCAGATTTCTCTTTTTCTATCATGCAACGGCGAACAATGCTGTCAAAACCTGCTGTAAAATACAGGCTGACCAAGCGGAAAACACCCAGGAACATCACCTGTCAGAGAAAGAATCACATTCAACGTTAAGTTTTTTTTGTTTAAATGCAAAAATCACATATTGCATTACATGCAAAGGAAATAATATAGTTCGACATATTTTGCCCAATAGGCATTTCGCAATTCTAATGGATTAAATCAGGTGTAGAGAAATGAAAGTCTAAGAACTTAATCTAAGTCCCAATTTCCTTGGTGAGTCGGAAGAAATTATATCAAGCAATACCTATATCTCCGTGCATGAGACTTTCAGTTATTAACTTTGTTCTCTTGTACAGGTAAAAAATACTTGGCTAACCTACGTGGCTACATCTACATGTTTGTTCAGGCTAGGCCTCCTCCGGGTGCCGTGGACCGGACAATGCCGGCTGGCAACCACTCAGGGGAGAGCCTTTTCTGTAGCTGCTCCGGCTCTGTGGAACGATCTACCCGCAGAGATCCGGACCCTCCCCACTCTCGCGGCCTTCCAAAAAGCCACTGAAACCTGGCTGTTTCGGTAGGCCTGGGGCTGTTGATCTATAAATCAGGTCCAACCCCCAGCTAAGCCGAATGTATGTTGTGTTTTTTAAACTGTTTTCGTTTTCTTTCCCCTATCTGTTATTTTTATTTTATCTCGTATTTGTAAGCCGCGCGGAGTCCTCCAGGATTGGGCGGCATATAAGGTCATTAAATTACGAATTAAATTACGAATTACGAATTGTTCATGCAAGAGGGCACTGGGATGGATGGAACAATTCTCAAGTGGAGAGGAAAGATTTTAGCCTACCAGACAAAATATTCTACTTTCCTGAATTAAGGGATGGTGTTATTGCTAAAAGGAAAAAAAATAGAAAATAGCCTCCAGTACAGATGAGTACATATTTTATAAATGTGAATTTAATTCCATCAAAAAATAAATGGAGTGCCTTATCTTTCACTGTAAGCTCTGAATTACTACTTCCAAAAAAGTAAGATTCAAATTAGACGTTTCATGGAACTTTATGAAAAGATCAACCCTAATCGTATAAATACTGGATTTGCCCCCATCATTAACTCCGGCCATTACAAAGCACCACAATAATTCCAAAAACGATGCCTCTTCTCTTGTTTTTGTTTCTTACCGACTCTAGGAGTTCAGCAATGGAAGAAACTGGGGCCATTCCATTAGTCAATATTGTCAGCATGTGACCATTAGCACCAACGGAACTAGTAAATTTTCCTTGCTGTCATAAAACCAAACAAAACACCAATAATTATCAAAACAATTCCTCCATCGTGTGAAGAACTTTGGGGGAAAGAACAAATCATTCATATATATATATATATATATATATATGTATGTATGTATGTATGTATGTATGTATGTATGTATGTATATATATACATATATACATACATACATACATATATACATACATACACACACACACACACACACACACATATATACACACACACATATACACACACACATATATATATATGGTTTAGATTTATTAGATTTATATGCCGCCCTTCTCCCAAGGACACAGGGCGGCGTACAACATTAAAAGAAACACATAATACAAAAGTTAAAAAAAATTAAATAGAATATCCCAAACCCAATTAAAATTGACAATGACATTTTTTTTTTTAAAAAAAAAATCGAATTAAAATTAACAGTGATCAATAATTTATTTTGTTTTTTTCAGGTCAGGCTGGCTTGCTGGAAAAGCCAACTTTTTACACACACACACACACACACACACACACACACACACAGTACTGCCCCAATTTCATTACCCATTTTATATTTTTATATATCCATTTTAGCTTTTGGTACCCTTTGGAACAGAGAGGTTTTTAAAAAATTTTTTAACAATGTAAGATACTACATTTCTGATGCTACTCAATACTGTAGTATTAAATCTTCAATTTTTATACTTGGAGAGAAAAGTTACTATGCATGGAATCAATTTTTTGAAAAGTATAATTGTTTTGGTTCCCCCCCAACTAATAATAATCCACCCATGTTTGCTTGTCATGCATAAAAGGTAATATTTTACTTACAACAGCATCCTTAACAATAATTTTGGCAACGTGGTCAGGTTGGCAGATTGAGGTTGCTTCTGAAATAAGCTTGGTTTCTAACAGCTTAAATAGAAATACAAAGATCATATATATATATATATATATAAAAGATAAATGTATTGACAAATTAGCCACAAAAAACACCCATCTGAAACCTTTCTGTTAAATAAAACAGATGCACCAAGGGTGATCCAACATATATGTATCTCTAAATCCTAAAATATATTATTCGTTTTTTGTAGTTACTGAGAGCAAAACTAAAAATAATGAAGTGTTTTATTGTGCCCACTGACCATTTTTATAATCATATATCTGCACCCAGGGATAATTCCTTTTTTCTGACTCGGCAAGCTTTTTTAATTTCCTTTAAAAGAAAAAGAACTTTCATGTTTTACAGCAATTTTATTAAACCTTACATTTAAAAACATAAACTAAAAGATACAAATTTATTTTAAAAAAATAAAACAAAAGTAAAAAATAGACATTGCAGAAAAAGAAAATAGAAAAAACAGTGGATGTGTACAAGTATGTATGCAACTTTATTTTGCAAGTGCAAAAGTTAATCTAGGTCAGTGTGTTTTATCATTTGTATATCTCTATTGATTGTTACATTTCATTTGTAAATCCAACACAACATCTTTTTGCATATCGTTCTTGGGATCTGACATTTTAAAATCCACATTCGAATCTCAATTTTGCACAGTAAAACCTGCTCTCTTCCCTAGCCTTTTAAAGTTCCCTTTTTATGGTGGAAGACATTTTAAAAGTTCCGAGCACACCGTCCCCTAATATCTTTGAATTCTTCCAAAGTTATGAGTATTTTGCTTTATTCCGTTTCTGGATCTCTTCTTTTGTAATTATAATTTTTAGATTCCCTTTAGACGCCAACCCTCAAAGCCTCTTTTATCATATCTTTTTTTTTTTTAAATCCACAGCATTTTCCCACAGGGAATATTTTTTACCCTTAATTTCAAAATCTTATTTCAAATCCATCTGGATCCCTAATATGTTTGTACTGTAATTTTCCAAATTCTAATCACCACTTCGCTATTTATTCCAAAATATTTTTTCTCACTCCTTAAAACTTCTATTTAAAATTTCTTTTGCTAAGGACTGATGGAAAGGTATCCGGTGCTTTAAAACCTGCCAATCCCAATAGTTGAAAAGCAGTTAACAAGCAATTTCTGAAAGTGATTAGTATGTGGGTAAACCAAGTATCCTTTCCCAGGCACCAAATGTGATTTGGGGAAAAATATGGGTACTCCAGTGGTGGGGGATTCAAATAATTTACTAACCGGTTCTCTGTCCTAATGACCAGGTGGGTAGGCGGGGCTTAGTGGTCATGTGACCGTGTGGGCGTGGCCAACTCAACATTACTCAGGTCGATGGGCGCTTCGCCTTAGCTGTTACAATGTCATAAGGGTTAACCGGAGAGGCAGTTTCTGTAAGCAGGGCAATAAAGATTAAGCTAGAAACAATACCAGAATAGTTTCCTTCCTGCCTTCCTTACAGGATTAGCCCTGTAAAGCGGAAAAAAAGCAAAAGGAGATTTCTTCCAACAACCGATTCTCTGAACCTCTTAGAAAGTTAAGAACCGGTTCTCCCGAATAGGTGCAAACTGGCTGAATCCCACCACTGGGGTACTCCATCTCCAAGAGCTCTAAATCCTATTGAGCAGGGGTCCCCAACAGTGGTGGGTTTCACAAAATTCTGGAGCCTCTTCTGTAGGTGTGGCCTGCTTTCCGGGTCCACTGGTGGAACCTCTTCTAACCGGTTCGGTAGATTTGACGAACCGGTTCTACCGAATAGGTGCAAACTGGTAGGAACCCACCTCTGGTCCCCAACCCCTGGACCGGCATTAGTCACCAGCATGCCAGAAACTGGACCGGGCAAACAAGCGAAACCCTATCCGTGGGATGCAGGCAGCATGTGAAACCATGCCTCCTCTGGTTCATAGAAAAGCCTCTCTCCACGGAATCGGTCCCTGGTGCCCAAAAGGTTGGGGGGGGGGAGCGCATTGCTCTAGAGACCGTTGTCTTTTAATCTCTACACGAGAAGCAAAATTGTATGGAACATCTGTGAGCGATTGCAAGTTCTTGACCAGAGGAATTACGGGGTAGTCCTCGACTTACAGAGTCTGGCCTCTACGGTCATTAGTCATGAAAATTGTAAAACTTTTGTGCAGCAGTCATTAGCAAAATACCTATGGTTGTTAAGCAAACCCATTGTTCACTATGGGGCATTTTTACTGAAAATGAAAGCAAACAGCACTTTTTGGCAAAAACGTCGCAAATTGCAGTTGGAGGACTGGAGGATGCTGCAAATGGTCATAAATGTGGGGTTGGTTTCAAATGCCCAAAATGCGGTAATGGAATTGCAGAAATGGGGGTGGGGTGGGGGGAGAGATCCACTGTAACATTTAATGTTCACTAAGTGAGTGGCAATAAGTCAAGGACTACCTATATAAAAAGACTCGCCAGTTCTTCATTCCACTATGATCCATTTCTTTCCTAAAAGTCCCATGCAGTGAAGTTTCAAAGTTCAGCAGAACTCAAGTTGTCCTCTCCCTTTCAATGAAAAGCACTTTGCATGAACTTTCCTTATGCCCAACAGAATACTCCCTTCTCCTTTAATTAAAGTTGATTGTAGCTTCCTTTGTAATGGTAAACACAACTTATCTGTAATACACCCGCCTCGATTTTCTTCTCACAGATCCTATCGCACATATTTCAAAAGTTATGTAGGTTAGGATCTCTGCCAAACAGAAAACTGAATAACCCAGAGATGAGGCGGAGAATGAGAGAGACACATGCTGTCAAGATGTACGTGGATCTTATCAATGCTTTAAGGCAGTGTTTCTCAACCTTGGCAACTTGAAGATGTCTGGACTTCAACTCCCAGAATTTCCCAGCCAGCGAACGCAAATGCTGGCTGGGGAATTCTGGGAGTTGAAGTCCGGACATCTTCAAGTTGCCAAGGTTGAGAAACACTGATCTAGAAGAAGTTACCTTGTTCTGACTTTCCTCTGCATAGCCAGGGGTGTCTGTATCCGGAGGATAGGCAATGGTCAAACCTATATTATATGGCTTCACCTATTGAGAAAAATACTCAGTTTATGTTATAGTAATCTGAGAGCTCCATGCTTACTAATCTTAATAAAAAGAGATGATGAGATGCAAGAAAAGGCATATATTTGCCTTATAGTTGCCAGCCTACATTGTATACAATTATTTCATATTTTATTCTAAAAGATATTTGTTGCTACAAATCAGTAGTGCAATTAGGATATTACTGGGGCTATAAAACATATAAATCCCAGTAAAACCTGGGATGTTTACTGCAAGTTACAAAATAACACGGAGTTGAATGTGAACTATAATTTCAACTTTCTATGTTCTGCCTGTGTTTTTTTAAGATGTTAAAAATTGTATTCTTTTATCATAAGAAATGATGCTGGCTTATAAGCATACAATTATTCATCTATATTTTACAAAAAGAAAAAAAAATCCTACTTTTGAACCTGGTCATAATGTTGGCATGACTATTTAAATACATTTATAGAACAGGGCAAGTTTATTTTCATGCCACTAACAGAGACTACTTTTGAAAAGTATCAATATTCTGTTGCCAGACTGAGATAATTAGCGTTGCCACTATGCCATGCACAGAATGGAAGAGACATAATTTAGCAATATTGTGTTAAATTATGTAATAATTCAGAAATATTTCATAAATGGAGAGTTCTAGTCTACAGTATAAATTACTCTAAGCAACCTTCTCCATCTAAGAATACTATTTTGCTTCCATGCTCAGTCTTTACTAATTACTTGGTCCTTATCCCTAATTTCTGAGGGATAGAAAATGGTAAATCCTATAAGAATTAAGTTTTCCTGGTTGAAGGGTTGATGGCCTTCAAAGCAGAATCATCTTTTCTACTTTGTGCTCACCATAAATAATTCAAGTATGGTAAAATTTCAAAATCTGTTTTGGTTTCAGCCACAAACATTTCAAAAAAACAACTGTAGAAAAAGTTTTTGCATTAAATGGTATACGAGCTGTGATGGGGCAGTGATTAGAATGCATTATTGCAGGCTAACTCACTGCTCACTGCCAGGAGTTCGATTCTGACCAGCTCAAAGTTGACTCAGCCTTTCATCTTTCCAAGGCCGATAAAACGAGGACCCGGATTGTTGGGGGCAAAATACTGACTCTGTAAAAGTCAGAGAGGGGCTTAGACAGGGCTGTAAAGCACTAGGAAGTGGTATATAAGTCTAAGGTGCTATTGCTATAACAGGTGATGACTATTTACTTTGAAAATAATAAATACTGGTGAAAGATAATCATACCTCCATATTTAAAGATTCAGCTAATCCTCTAAGAGCGTATTTTGTTGCAGAATAAGCCGAATAGCCATAAAGACCAATTTGTCCAGCCTGAGATGAGACAAACACAATCCTCCCCATTCTTCTCTCCTTCATTTTACCAACGACTGCACGAGTTGGGTAAACACTACCTAGATAGTTGATAGCCATTAATTGCTGTAGATAAAACATACATTAGTGTCAGCTGCTTTCAAAATAAAATTGGCACAGGTTGCACTGATGTGTAGGAAGATTAAAACAGGTATGGTGCTGGCTTATAATGTCACACTTAGGTTTCAGCAGTCTTAATCTGAATTACTTAATGGCATAATCCTATGCAAAACCTATAATGAAACCACAACAAAATATTGTTCCGTGCAATGCACTGACTTTACAATCTTGTAAAAACAACCCAAGGCGTTTATTGCACTCAGTTCTATCGCCACTCTGATACCCAATGTGGTTTATGTTCTTGGGTTTTCTCCCAAGAAAGAAGAAGCTTTCGAGAAAGCATTTGAAAGTGTAGTTCTGGAAACCCACTATCAAGTTTCTCATGTTTATCAGTACAGTTACAAGCAACCTAACTTCATTCCCAACAATAGGTCTTCACTACTAATTGAAGAAATGAGAAACGACTATAAAACTATACAGTATCTACAAGACCTCGTCTTTTAAAAACGACGCTGTTATATTTTCTCTTAATTAATATACCACACATCCACAAAACACTTTAAACGATTAAATTGGTTTCGTATTGCAACAATTTACACATAAAAGCATCCAATAATATTCATAAGGTTACAATGTAAGTAGGAAAGACTCAACCTTATTGAACATAAGTAGTAACAATAGAACAAATCACAGGTATACTTTCTATCAGGCAGGTCCAATTTTTTGGCCTGCCTGGGTTACATTGAGTGAAGAGGAATCGTCTTGGTCCAGACATAACATATACAATATAATTCAGGGGTCCCCCAACCCCGGGCCGGGGCCCATAACTGGGCCTTGAGTCTTATGGAATCAGGGTGTGGAAATGGTGGGCAACTGAGCACATGTGCACATCCCCACCCGTACAAGCAGCGGGCGACCACATGTGCATGTGGGAACCTGCATCAGCAGTGGGCAACCGTGTGTGCATTCCCACACATGTGAACCATGGGTGACCACATGCGCATCCCCACTCACGCAAGCAACCGTGCGCGCACCCACTACTCGTACAAATGGACCTGCGTGAGCATGGGACCATCCTCTCTCTTTCTCCTGTCAGTCTGAAAAGCCAAAAAGCTTGGAGTACTCTGATATAGTTAATGTATATAAATGCACATCATCATGTTAAGTTTATAATTATGTGGAGCTCATTATTAACTAATAATCCAAGGCCAGGTGCTATCCATAGGTCACAGTTGGAGATACCTACTTTAAAGAAAGATTTAACATTTAATATTTCATTTCATATAATTTAGGGACAGATGCATTTATATAAGTTGTCTTTAAGGTCCTTGAGAAGTTTTAATTTTTGGTAACCTCGCTTCCATATAAGATATAAATAATCAATATAATAAAACAGAAAAGGATTTTTTAAAGACTTAAGCTAGGACCACTTACCTCAAACCTACAGGTATCAATTTCTTCAAATTTTCCAGTTATTGATGTTCCAGCACAATTAACAAGCATGTCAACAGGACCCAATCTTTCTTGAGCCTAAAAGACATCGGTGTCACAAATTATATGCTACTATTTGAACAGAATATCTCTATCGTAATATGAAAATAAAAGCCACAGTTCTCTTACTTGTTTAAGCAACTTCTCCACATTTGCATAATCTTTGGAAACATCAAGAGAAATAGAATGCACAACCTATATGAGAAAAAAAAAATAAGAATTATATGACCCCCCCCCAATTCAACTGATTTGTAATGTTGAATGTTGTTTTCATAATTTACAACCATTTTAAATTTACCATTTTATTCGTTTCGAATTATTTCTACTTTCCCAAATGCCATATTATGTAAGAAGCTATAGAATTATTATCTGCATAAAAAAACTTGTAAAATACATATTTACCCCTAGGTTACCAAATTTAAAATATGACTTGAACAGTATTTGTTTATTTTATTAAATTTTTTACCTCGCTCTTATTATTTAACAGAGTAAGAGTTGGAAGTGACCTTGGAGGTCTTCTAGTTCAACCCACTGCTCAGGCAGGAAACCTTATACCATTGTGGACAAATGCACAGGTAGGTGCATAGGTGGTACTTGGCTCAAGAATAGTAACTGAGAAAGGGATCTTGGAGTGCTAGTGAATATCACTTACTTATGAGCCAGCAGTGTGCTGCAGCTACCAAAAAAAACCCACACAGTCTTTGTCTGCCTTAATAGAGGGAATCAAGATCACATAAAGTGTTAATACCACTTTATAATGCCTTGGGAAGGCCACACTTGGAATACTGCATCCAGTTTTGGTCACCATGATGTAAAAAAAAGATGTTGAAAGAGTACAGAGAAGAGCAACGAAAATGTTTAGGGGGCTGGAGTCTAAAACATATAAAGAACAGTTGCAGGAATTGGGTATGTCAGTTTAATGAAAAGAAAGACGTGGGGTGACATGATAGTAGTGTTCCAACATCTAAGGGGTCGCTACAAAGGAGAGGGGATCAACCTATTCTCCAAAGCAGTGATCACCAACTGGTGGTCCATGGACCACGAGAAAATTTTGGAGGTCCACAGAAAAATTATTTGAATTTTTTATAGTGCACTAAATCAGGGGTCCTCAAACTACAGTCCCTGGGCCGGATACGTGCAATGAATGCTTGTGTTGCTGCAGAGAGTCTCCCCCTTCGGGGTCTTTTTGTATGTGTTGGAAGGGGGGCAGAAATTCTGACCTGAGGGGTCTGCTTCAGCCTCCTGGTGGTGGGCTTTGGGTGAAGGCTGGAAGGAAGTGCTGCTGGTGGCAAAGAGCTAACAACACTGGGACTGCCTCATGGCCTGGAACTGGCTGACCATCTTAGCCCGCTGAGTCTCCGGGCACTGGTACCTGGCCTTGCACTCCCCCAAATCTTCCCTCTGCTTGGAAAGCCTATGCTCGTAGTCCTCAGTGAGGTGCTTCTGCTAAGACTCCTTTTCAGTGAGATTGCCAGGCCTGCAGCCTTTTGGGATCTTTGGCCTGCCACACTAATATTTTTTTCTACTATGCTGTTTCATTAGTGGGGAATTGGGAGGGGGGGAATGGTAAGGAGTAGAACATATTGTTGTCAAAATAAAATTCATTTCTAGAAACCAAGGTCGTCTTTTGTTCTCGACAGCTCTGAGCCTGACCGGAACTGGATGGGTGGAAGCTGCCAGTGTGGCAGTGGAAGATTGGACCATGAGATGGACTTGTGGGTGTGGGGACAAGATCATGAACTTTCAACTGGGTGGGAAAACTTGGGAAGCTTCCAGATTCGGGTTTTCATAGATATGCCAACATGTCTCTCTTAATAAATTGGAACTTTGAGCAATACTTTGCCTTGGACTCTGATTTAATTTCGGATGATATTTGGAACACTGACACGGATCCAATTTGAACTGAGCCAGCTATTTTGCCAAGTCTTTCTCATGGTGGCTGCTTAGCTCCAACAACAAGGAGCCGAGGTGGTGCAGTGGTTAAATGCAGCACTGCAGGCTATTTCAGCTGACTGCAGTTCTGCAGCTCGGCTGTTCAAATCTCACCGGCTCAGGGTTGACTCAGCCTTCCATCCTTCCGAGGTGGGTAAATTGAGGACCCGGATTGTTGTTGGGGGCAATATGCTGACTCTGTAAACTGCTTAGAGAGGGCTGAAAGCGCTATGAAGCGGTATATAAGTCTAACTGCTATTGCTAACTGTTTCCTGTTGGGGTGCCTCTTGCACCTCAAAAATAATACCCCCCCTCCCCAAAATAAGGCCAAGAGCTTATTTCAGGGGTAAAAAGAAAAAAGACCCGATATTATTTTCAGGGAAACACGATAGGCAAGTACCTCAACCATTACTATACACCAAACTGGCTTTCAAACAAACATGCTTTCAAGAAAATTAGTTGTGGATAGCAAATAAAATGTTTTCCCGATGTGTCACTGGTGAGTCAGAAACACTTACATTCATGCCTTGAGCATTACTAAACTTAAGTTGGCATCATCCTGAGTCCACCCCTCCTTATTTGAAAAATGTCTTAAGTGTGGTTGCAAATACAGATTTTGGCTAGTCATTAAGGCATTAGGTGAATGTCTAAGCTTTATTTTATCAGGACAAAGATTTCCTGCAGGATGCAACTATTGTGTCAATGAAAAATAGCAGTTACGACCCGCCTCCTGGAAGCAGCTGCTAGGAAAACAACTAGAAAGGTATTATTATGTAGGTGAGTATTTATGGGCTTATTAATGTATGGCTGACCATTGTGGGAATTTTGATTAGATAGGGATGGGCTAGCTCATCCCTTGTTCTTTATACAGCTAAATAACACATTTAATGCCAAAGTCATTGTAAACCATTCAATACATTCTAAAAGCAAGCACCTCAGCAAAACGTTTGCATTAATAGACAGCTATGAGTACTCAAATGTATAATACACAGTTTTCCAAAAGATTCTAATTAGAGAAAATTCTTGTTTTTAAAAAGATACCGGGAGAGACAACTGTACTGTAACCTAACAATCTCCCCCCCCCTTAAAAAAAACAACCTGAACTATGTTACATCTCTATGAGCCACGGTGGCGCAGTGGTTAGAGTGCAGTACTGCAGACTACCTCAGCTGACTGCTAGCTGCAGTTCAGCGGTTCTAATCTCACCGGCTCAAAGTTGACTCAGCTTTCCATCCTTCCGAGGTGGGTAAAATGAGGACCCAGATTGTTGGGGGCAATATGCTGACTGTGTAAAACCCCTTAGAGAGGGCTGTAAAATCACTGTGAAGCGGTATATAAATCTAAGTACTATTGCTATCTCAAATAAAACCCTGCTTTGCATGTCGAGTTAATAGATAAACAGACAGCATTTTTAGATACACGATCAGAAGTCATTCCACATGTATTTATTCATAGGGGAGACTCAGAAATAAAAATACTATTTGCAAATATTTTTACAACTGGGTAGATGTAGGAGAAGAGTAGACAGAGCTCAGGGATGGATTTAAACGTCATCTATTTACAGTCCTTGTGTTGCCAAGTCCAGGCTCAGCCTGAATTCCATCTAGCACCAATTTAGTTCGTTAAGACTCTTGGGACTAGCTTGAGTAATAAGTCTTACTGAACTACAACTTAATCTATAGTCCTGATCTTTTGCTTTTGATATTAAATGGGACCGTGACCCGACAAATGCGCACATGATAAAAGCGCGCCGACAAAACCGCAACGTCATAAACGAGCCCACAACGCGCCGACAAAACCGCGCCCACAAAAGGGTGATTTAAGTTAAGGTAAGGGTTAGGTTCAGGGTTAGGGTTATTAGATAGTTATTACTTGTTTGTTGAAGGCGCGTTGTTATTGGCGCGCTTCTGCACGCATTCGTCGGCGCGATTTCAACCTCGTGGTTTTCTTGCCGCGGTTTCATCGGCGCACTTTTGTCGAGCGCACATTTGTCAGTGAACCAAATGGGACATTTGACTGTATTACATATTCTTATTATTTAGGGCTCACTCATTTTATGGCCCGCAGGCTACATCCAGCCCTTTGGTTGCCCCTGTCTGGCCTGCAGTGGCAAGTGGCAGATGGAGTGGTGGGGAGGCAGTGGTAGCAGAGTGCTGGCAGCAGGGGAGGGGGGGGCGGGCGAGTGGCAGCAGGAATATCTTTCCCAATTACACATGTGGCCCCTTTGGAAAATTAATTGCCTGCCTGATCTATAATATAGAAGAGGTAAACTACAAGTAGAAGAAATAAAGAGTGTAGCCTTCCTGAGGTCACAGAAGTTTACCTACCATCAACTGCAGCTTGACCAACAATCAAACATTGTAATTCAGTGAAATAACGAATAACGAATGAATGAATGAATGAAACAGTGAATAATGAAAAATAGTAATTCAGTCACGGGTTCCCTGTTTCCCTTGAATTAATGTGCATTCATATAGTCATCATCCACTATATGCTACTGTAGATTACTCTGCTGTACTTGTTGATTCTGCTTACAAGGAATGTAGGAATTGATTAATAAACACCTCTCCGATTTCAACACATTTATTTAGTGGACATAAGGTAGTAAGCTACGAAGATCTCTAAGGTTTTCAGCCACTTACACTACTGACTTGAGGTACTTATTATGGGTTATTCATTCCAAAGATAGAACATAGGTTAGTCCAGTGTTTCTCAACCTTGGCAACTTGAAGATGTCTGGACTTCAACTCCCAGAATTCCCCAGCCAGCGAATGCTGGGAGTTGAAGTCCAGACATCTTCAAGTTGCCAAGGTTGAGAAACACTGGGTTAGTCTATTTCTTCTATCATGAATAAGATAATTATTCTGGGAACTCCCTATGCCTTAAAGACATTGACTGAAGGATGCAAATCCCATTAGTTTCAGAAAATATACAGCTGGGAACTTTTACATGTCTCCCTCAAAATAAGTCTGTATTTCTACCTTCTGGGTGCTATATAATTTAGGATTTCCTTTTCTTTAACAAACAAGCTTCAGATTATCTATGAAATTATTTGCCAAATGCTTTAGTTTTACGACTAGAAACTATTACATCACATTTCGTCTGCAACATCTGATAGGATAGAAACACTTCATTTACTCTAAGTGTGTAGTGGAGGAGGAGGAGGAGGAGAGGAGTATTGTTAAAAGTGAAAGCAGAAACTTACCTGCTTATCATTAACTGAAAATGTCTCAATTTCTTTCTTGGCCTCCAAAAGACGCTTCTGGAATTGAATAAGCACATCTTAGACTTGCAACTAAAGTATTATGTTGAAGTATAGCATTATTTAAATTTATATATTTTAAATTATTTTTAAAATTACCACCTAGCATATAACCCATCTGTATAAATAATGCATTGCAAGTTCTATAACATGCAAGTAACTTTTTCAGCCAATTAGGGCTAAATCAACCATTTAACTCCATTTTCAGAAGTTTGACTTGAATTAGGTCTATATTCATGTACAATACAAGCCCTTCAATGTATATTCAGAAGTTTCATTGTGTTCCATGGAACTTATTAAGATGTAAAAGTTTACAGTAGGGCAACCTTTCTTCTTGAGATCTCTACTTCCCAAGAAGCAAACAATCATTATCATAAGGCGTCCACATGACATATGTCATTCCAAATGGCAACAGAAAAGTAACAGAAATGCAGGAAATGGTAATTGGCCCTTTAATTAAGAGTCATTATATTATAACTCAACCACATGTTCACGTTAAGAAGCATCTTCAGGATGGGGCAATGGACTTTTCAGAAGTCATGGTATGCTCTCAGCACCTCTTCAACTCAAAGGTTTTCCTGGGCTAGAGGCTACCTTCTGAGTCCAGAAAGAGATGCAGCTTCTTTAAGCAATGCCAAATAGTGAGATGTACTGCACATCAGTGGTGGGATTCAAACTTTTTTTTACTACGGGTTCTGTGGGCGTGGCTTGGTGGGTGTGGCAGAGGAAGCATACTGCAAAATCTCCATTTCCTCCCAATCAGCTGGGACTCGGGAGGCGGAGAATAGATGGGGGAGGAGCCAGTCGGAGGCGTTATTTACCAGTTTTCCGAACTACTCACAATTCCCGCTACCGGTTCTCCAGAACTGGTCAGAACCTGCTGAATACCACCTCTGTTGCACATCCCTACTTTATTAGTCTGTAAACAGCACAATGTCACCAACACATATTGGAATTCTAGCCAATATAATTCTAGCCAATTATATGACTTTAAAAAAGTAATATAATATTGTAGCATCAGATACACACCAGTGCAAACAAAATCATTTTTGTATTTTATTTTAACATTTTTAACTTGAAAATTAATATTTCATGTTCAGCTCTTAAACGGTTATATTTATTTGTGCTTTTGTATTGTCGCTTGTGCCATTATTAATGTTTTTAATTAAAGTTCATGTCTGCTTCTTTGATTCAATCATAAAAAGCTGGAGGTTACAAATTCCAAAATTAGAATTAAAAAGGTTTTTAATATATAATGCACAGTAAATAGCTGCATAGCACCAAACAATAATGTTTTCAAACCCACAAAACAACATAAATAGATATGGAGCATCCATAATTGTTTCTTTAGTGAAAGAGAACACAACTTCTGTCCAAAATCGTGGAGCTTGATGTGGGAGCACTAAACATCTGAGACAGAGGTGGGTTCCTACCAATTCGCACCTATTTGGTAGAACCGGTTCGTCAAATCTACCGAACTGGTTAGAAGAGGTTCCACCAGTGGACCCGGAAAGCAGGCCACACCTACAGAAGAGGTTCCAAATTTTTTTGAAACCCACCACTGGTCCTTGGATATGATTATTCTGCACTATCATGCTCCTATTTATAAAACTCAGGGCCTCTGTGAAAGGTAAGGATGACTACCGCGTTTGTGGTGCAATCAGAACATTGCGTGTGTTGAAGTTGTTTTAACACAAACCAAAGATGCCTTTTAAAAAACAAGTTTACATCATATTCTTATGCATGCCAGTGCTGTGTGTGAGGTCATTTAAGGTGGTTCTGACAAGTGTCGTCGGCATCTTCATATCCGGTCACATGGGCGGCAAGCCACTCCCATCTGGTCACATGGGCGGCAAGCCACTCCAACAAAGGGAGGCCACACCCACAGAGTAGGTTCGAACAATTTTTGAAACCCACCACTGATCTGAGAGCTCCAGCTTCTTCCTACACTTTTATTTCTGGCTGCTAATGAAAAGTAACAATGCCTCTAGTGACAATTGCAGCAAGATCAGCTGATATGAGTCCTAGGCAGCTTTTGTGGAAGAGCTAGCCAAAAGGGAGCATTGCCCTGACAACTTCACCTGAGCTTGCTTCTGAGGCCTATTTCTGCGAATGTATTAGCTGCCTTGATGTTGACTGTTATGAGGATATGACAACTACATAAAACTGTTTTGGAAATAGCATTTAGAAAGAAAGAGTTTAACCACTGTCCAGAACCATTACAAAAATCAGATTCGCCGCTAAGTTCTTCTATTCTTTGATTTAAATTAGTTTTTAGATTTTATAGGCAGTCCGTTGTTTTTAACAATAAAAGTTTCTCACCAGCTAGAAACACTTTCTCTTTCCACATCGTTCCGTGTCAGTCTTGACAGACTGGAATTTTTATTACCAGCAGAAGACTTTTCCTTGCTTCTCTCGAAGATTTTGCGATATCCCCGAGATCAGCAAGATGTAATCTTCCTGTTCACCATCTCTTCGGGATGATTTAGGTCCGTTGGGAACCCCCAGCAATAAAAGTGTCGACTGCGGTCTCAGAGCTTTGAGATCGCACATCGTCTCGTCACGGCTTTGGCCGTGTTGAAAGGGGAGATACTATCTACGGCCTTGGAACTGGTCGCAATGTTTCTTGATGACTAAACTATACAGAGACTAGATCAGGAATGTCAAATTATATCTGACCCGCATAGCCGCCCTGGAAACAGCAAAAGAAAGGCCCGCGAAACAGCAAAGTGCCTCTGCCAGCAAAAATGGAGCTCAGGAGGTCCACATAATGTCACTTCATGTTTTGCAGCACCTTGAATGTGAAATTCTGTTTAGTATAGAAATGCTTCTACAGCAGTAACCATTTCACCCATAAGCCTTGTAGGGTTACAGTGAAAAATTGCAGTAGGGACTTGCTGAATTCCACCAATAAAGACTTGCCCATTTCCATATGCAAAATAGAAGTTTGACAGTAGACATATAGCCCATATAGTCACTGTTGTTTAATAACCCGTAATTAGGTTACACCACGACCATTACTAAGTAAACAAACTTAAAAAATGTACCTCGTTTCTTGCAATCAGTGTTACGAAAGCACCCTGCTTGAAGCATTCAATAGCAATGCTTTTCCCAATGCCACTGGAACCACCAGTTACCTTTAAGTAAAGAAGATATTGATTAAAGTCATGAAGTTGGTAATCTCTCATTGTACAGTTCTTGGAAATAAGAACTCCAAGTAGGAGCCCCACACTTGCATGCACCAGCATTTTCCTTTCATATACAATGGGTCATTCCTGGTCCATGGCTAATACTATGAAGATGGTAAACAATAATATAAATGCTTTCAGGTTGCCTACGTGGATAATCAAGTTCATTTTAAACTTAACTATTTAATACATTTGTGCACTCCAATCTACTACTTATCTACATCCTAATCTACTATTCTGTTTATAAGTCATGATACGATATAATTGGGGTATATTTGCACATAATTGCGTTGAGGCATTTCTCTGTAACTGTACTATTAAAGAAAAATTACAGATAGCTAGGCAGACTGACATAAAGTTATCTGGCCACAAATTAGGAATCTAAATAAAAATTCACAAAATAAACAAGTGCAAGGAATAATAAAGGGAAAATTATAAAGTATGACTTTCAACCTTCTCTTCAACACATAATAACAAACCTATGATCTTCTCTCCCTCTTAACTCTCCCAGAAAGCCCTTCAATCCCTTAGTGATAAGACCTTGATTTACAACCACAATTGAGCCCAAAATTTCTGTTGCGAAGGGAGACAGTTGTTAAGTGAGTTCTGCCCATTTTATAACCTTTCTTGCCACAGTTAAAGTGAACGACTGCAGTTATTAAGTTAGTAACACAGTTGTTAATTGAATTGGTTTACATAATCCAAGACACTACAAACATCAAGAATATGAACCAGTTTCTAAGCATACAAATTTTGATCACAGAATCATGAGGATGCTGCAACGGTCATAAGTGTGAAAAACAGCCCTCAGTCACTTTTTCAGTGTGCCCTTGTAAATTTGGTCACTAAACAAATGCTTGTAAATCGGAGACTACCTGTATTTCACACGTTTCTATTATAAAATTCATAAAACATCATTTGACATTTTCTTCGTTTAACAAAAAGTCCATTAAAGTTTTTTAGTGTTTAAAAAAACACTTGTTTTCTCCCTGATATGTGGACCTGGTCAATCTCTCAGTAGGTCCAGCATGGCGTCTTCCAATGATACCGTCCCTTCTCCATCAGGGCTCCATTCACCATCGCAACCTGTCCTGGCTCTGCCTGACCGCATGAAGGCTGAGCGGGCGGTCTTGAGGGCAGCTAACCTTTGTGAGAATGTAATTCAGGCTATTCAGGCTTCTCGCCACCCAGCCACTAACAGAATCTACGAATCAACGTGGCAGACTTTCATTACTTGGTACCTTGCTCGAGATGCCAACCCCCTGGAAGCTTCATTTTGAATCTCCTGTACCTAATGAATTGATTTAGAAATTTGAGATTTAGGATTGTTCTCCAGCCCCCTGAAGACTTCGGCATGATAAAGAGACGCGAGTAAAACCCCAGGACAGGTTGAATGGCCCGAATGTGGAGTAGATGATGGGTGGCCTGCTGTACGAGGAGCGTCTTGTGAGGATCCCTGGAGATTGTAGGTGTCTTTGTAGCTCTTCTGGGTTTTGTGATAGGAGAACATTATATGCAAAACTTAAGTGATTTAAATATTTCTATTTAAATATTTAAAATGGATTTTTATTCCATCTTTTGCCCAGCCTAGTTTGCGAAGTACTTCTTCAAGGCAGGCTGAGAAAAGGATAGGTGATATTAGTAGGAAGAAATGATGGTGGACATCAAACATAGATGTTGTACATTTATTACCAAATGATGAATATTGGTTTTGGGGAATATGATGAGCATTCAGTACCAAATCTAAATAATCCCTTAGGCTCCTTGATGTTCTAAGCTTAAAGAAAGTTTGAAGAGATAACTATGAAAACAGTTCTGAAAATCTGCCTCCATGTCAGAAGATGTTTCCTATAAAACTCTACGTATATTTGGGCCTGTAAAAGAGAAGGATAAAGAGAGGGAAAAAAAACCAAAGCTGGTAGAAGAAAGTTATTATATTTGTTTAAATTTTTGCCTTTATCTTTTTTAAAAACACACTACGTTCCAAAGGAAAAAAATAAATGTAATTCATGAATGTCACAATTTCTCTCAGAATAAAATGCTAAAGTAATAGATTTCAGGATAAAACTTCCTGAAACTTACTCCTAATATTGTAAAATGATTTTAGAAGTAAATCAGTATTCTTTGATTGTTCTAAAGGGATAGGAAACAGTGGTTTTTAAATGTACTCAGTCAACAATAGTTGAAGCTGAAATATCTTTTAAATTCATATGTTAACACTTTATCAATCAAAATATGGGTTCTTAAGATAGTATTTTTGGTTCAAGATAGGTTCAAGTCTATTAATATAATAGCTTACTAACTATAAATAAATATTCTAAAAGTAGGAAACAACTGGATGTTTTTCTTCCTATGGCATGCCTATCTTCCTGCTGACATGCATCCTCTCTCTGAGACTGTTTTTGAATATATACTGTATGCTTGAAAACAATATTATATTCTCAAACCAATTAAAAATACCTATACAGACTAACCGCACCCCCTACTTTGTAAGCAATATTGCACTATTTTAAAATGGCGTCTATTTAAATGTTATATGCATGGTTATCGTAAGTTAATTTTTTAAAATTCTAATGTCATTATGTGCCTTTAATAATCCATTTTCAAGTATTATTACTTTGAACTGCTGCCGCTGATTAATTTTGCTATTGCCAAGAATGGAAAGAGGCTGTAAAGGCTACATTTTTCCCCCATTAAAATCTTAACCACTAGAGTTTTCTGAAACCCTGCAATCTGTCTTAATTTATTTGTTGATGAGCATTTACAATTTTACGTCACTTCTATATTAAAGTTTTGAAACAGATGCTGAGGTCAGCATTCCAAGTAATGTAGCCATAGAAAGGAGAACTGTGAGGCAGGCAAGTTCCTCAAAAAACAGTTTATTGGAAACATCCTATTGGCACAACTAGTGAAAGCCGACTCTAAAATTCCTGCAGCTTTCATCTAATTAAAAAGTAAAAGTTTCCCCTTTTAGCAATAGCAATAGCAGTTGGACTTATATACCGCTTCATAGGGCTTTCAGCCCTCTCTAAGCGGTTTACAGAGTCGGCATATTGCCCCCAACAACAATCTGGGTCCTCATTTTACCCACCTCGGAAGGATGGAAGGCTGAGTCAACCCTGAGCCGGTGAGATTTGAACAGCCGAACTGCAGTCAGCTGAAGTAGCTTGCAGTGCTGCACTCTAACCACTGCGCCACCTCGGCTCTCTATTTTTGTGAATGCCCCAACACTGGAAGGCTTTAAGATGATGTTGGATAGCCATTTGTCTGGAAGGTGTAGGGTTTCCTGCCTAGGGCAGGGGGTTGGACTAGAAGACCTCTAAGGTCCCTTCCAACTTTGCTATTGTATTGTATTGTATATGTGGTTGTAAAAATTATTCTGCTACACTGGTATTTTATTAAATAATATATTAATACACCATTTGGTTCAGAATACTTTTTTCCTTGTTTTCCTCCTCTAAAATTTAGGTGCGTCTTATAGTCCGGTACGTCTTATACTCTGAAAAATATGGTAAATTGGAAAAGGTTGCATTTTTGTACTTGTCAACTATGATGCAAAAAATGACTAGTTTTCTGAAAATAGTTTTTAAATTAAAATTAAGATAAAATAAACAAGGTGACAACTTTAAAAAAAAACAATGGCACGTGTATTAAAACTAAAGGGAAAAAAACCACAGTTATAACATGGCAAAAAAGCATCTTTCTATAATGCCACAGAAATATAAACTCTCAATATCAAACTATCAAGTTAGGCAACCGGTTGTAAGTTGAGAATTACCTGTATGCTAGGAAACGCTAAACTCTCTGTGATAAGGAGAGAACATTACATAGGTTGCCTGGAGCTCCATAATAAAGACTGAGATATAAAAATGATAATAAGCAAAAATATCTGGGATTCCTTGGTACTCTCTTTGATTACTTGTTTTCTTGCAGACATTTCATTATCCAAAGTAGGTAACAATGCTGGTCTAATAAAACTTCTGTTGGGTATCAATCCATTATGCAATAATAATAGAATAACAGAATTCTATTAAGCAATAAACAGAAGAGGAAAACTGGAATCCCATACAACAATAGATATATCCAGGAATCTGTACAAAATATGTACAGTTACCAAATTAAGAGAATTATCCTGTACCATACACCCTTTCCTGCCTACAGTCATTTCCCAAATTATCTTTTAAACAATCCAGTTCCAAGAAAGATCAATTTTGATCCTGGCTACAGAAACCTGCCCCAAAGGAATGTTCAGAGTTCAATGTTTTCTTTTTTCCAAGAATTGTTGTAAGGCAAACAGGCAGACATTCCTTGCCATTTTGCTATCTATAGAAAGAAATAATATCCCAAAGATTTAACAGATTTTGTTTGTTTGTTTGTTAAAATTATATGCTGCCCATCTCATTGAACTCTGGACGGCTTCAAACAGATTTAGTCACATACAATGAATGCAAATTAAGTCAAACCTGACAGCAAAACAATGACCACACATGCTTGATTCATAAAAACAACAACCAATTACACAACCAATTACACAAAGAAACAAATGAATACCACATCGCATAGTCTGGGTGCGTATTAACACAATAGTTTGGGAGATCAGATATTGTGCAAGTTGTCCTCGGCTTACAATTGTTCATTTAGCGACTGTTCTGAGTTACAACAGCACTGAAAAAAAATGACCTATGCCGCTTCTCACATTTATGACCATTTACTGTGACCCACAGTCAGGTGTTCAAAATTCAGGCGCTTGTAAGGTTGTAGAGCTCCAGAATGATGTGACCTACATTTGCGACTTTCTCAGCCAGGTTCTGACAAGCAAAATCAATGGGGGGAAGCCAGATTCGCTTAATGACCACGTTATTCATTTAAGGACTAGAATGATTCATAACGGTGGCAAAAAAGTTAGTAAAAGAGGACATGACTTACTTAATAACTGTCTTCCTTAACAATGGTAACTTTGGGCTCAACTGTGGTCATAAGTGGAGGACTATCTCTATGTCAGAATGAAATCCCCGTGAAAAAAAATTCTATAAACATTTTGTAATCATATCTAAGATTAATATATCTTAGATATATAATAATATAATGTTTAAAGAACTTCATACTCAGACCAACTCTTAATGCCAATCTGATTTCATGGTATTCTCAGTATTTATATCATTTTATCATCTGACAATTTATGCTGTCAGCTAATTCTTGATCATACTGTACATCATTGTCACTGGTAATCACTAAGTTTTTTTTCCTAAAGTTTGAAACAATTCTTTGATTTTTTACATTGACCATAATATTTTATATGCCTCCTTGATTTTGTTCAGCCCTTTGAAACTAAACAAGGAAATTGTGAATAGCATTGCTTTAAATCTTCTGCAGGGTTTGACTGCTGCAACTGAGTTCAATTTCCCTAAATAATTTCAGTTTATGCTGCTCCTACTTGGTCGAGTCTGGATTGGGACAATGGGGGGAAAGAGCAGTTATTTGAGATCCCAGCCAATTACTACTGGAAGGCCTCACTCAGTAGCTTGTCCGAGTCAGACAAGATGCGGCATCTGCATTCAGAGGAGATTGTGGCCATCTTATTCCAAACATAAAAACTGATAGACTGTTCTCAAGTTCTTTTGATGTGAGGTTGAGTTCTACATTACTGTATGCTTTCTCCTGCAAACTATATCCATTAGATGAGTGCAAAAGTATGTGTACATGTAATTTCTGCACTACACGCTTATTAATATACTGATGAAGTTGCAGGTTATAAGTTGGAGATGCAAATTAGTTTTTTAATTAAAAAGCACAGCAAAACCAAATGAACAAGACTCCAAGTTTCAGTATAAAACATGCTTGGTTTTCATGAGAACTTGACTTCAGTGAATATATTATATAAAAGTCTAGTAACCAAACTGAACTGCAACCTGAGGGTTTTCTCTTCTTTCTGCTCTTTGACTTTGTTTATCAAATAAACAAAGAAATTAAGTACCAAGTAAGCCAAACTACAACCTGGAGAATATTATTGAAGGAAACAGAGGCAAAGACTACATTCTATCATCTAATCTCCTATGGTGAGAATAAGACTTGGCACATCCACAGCTCAAATGGCATTATCGTTTAATAGTAAAGTTCTTAATAACGCAAGGAATGGGATTTGCATTGTGCTCACACATGCCCTATATTACCCTACTTGTTTTAAGTATATATACATTTTTAACAAAATGCCCAAAATCTGGTGAATTTTGACTAACTTGAAATGTTATTTTTCTTTTGAGAAACATCTGTTTTTGCATAACATTATGCAATTTGAGAATTTGAATATGAGTTATTACCGCATGTGTTCATTCCTTGCCTTATTTAAAAAAACTAACTTCTTTTGAGCAAATGGAATTTGGCGGTTGTTTGCTGTAAACTATCTGTTGTTTTAAGATAATCCTTATGTATACAAAACAAGAAAATCCAGTTTGATTCCGTCACGCCTCCTTAGAGAAATACTGGAGTGGGTGCCACCTTTAAGACTGTGTATGCCCATGTGGAATATAAAGTGATTTCAGATATTTACTATAAAAATATAGTAAAAGAATCTCTATTAATTGCGGCAAACCAATACAATAAGTATAAAGAACAGAATGTGAGAACAGAAATAAAATTATTGCAACGGGGGTCTTTTGCAAGGATTTACCTCATTTATACCCATTGCTGCAGCTTCTGACTTTTTTTTACCTATGTCTGAAAAACCAAAATTTTGCAGGCACTTTGAAAACTTTTTCTCACCCTATTAGATGCACCTGCTCTGCTGTATATACTACGTTCATGTAAATAAAAGGCCTACACGTGCTGTTAAAATGTGAATAATACGGTTTTGCGCAGGTCCTTATTATCATGCATCCTTAGTATTCAATTTTCTCAAGTCTAGACATTTCACTTCTGTGATCTTTGCTTCCTCCAATCCAGACTTACATAAACATATCCAGGAAAGTGAGAAAAGCCCTTTATATACGAAGAACTGCCTACATTACCACAAGTATTTTGTTTTGTGTTGTTCAGATGCATACTGTAACCCGGGAGAGTCTCCTTGATGGTGGCAGGGAAAAATTCAATAAATGAATAAATTAGTGTGTGGGAGGCAGATTCATGCCGAGGTCTGAATGCAAGTATTATTCCTCCTCACTTATATTAGGCTTTCAATTCATTTCAGCCTCTCAGAGAATTCTTGTATATGAAGTAGATTCTTCAACATAGTACCCTCTACCCTCCAGCATGTGCATCCACTTCTTTATGAAGCCAATTGTAGGGTAATATTGTTTATAAGATCCCCCGAGGCCTTATTCAATAATAATAAAAAAGAAATAATGAAGAGGAAAATGGTAATTGTCTACTCAGGTCTGCAACATAAATTCACCCCAAGAATCAGGTTTGGCCTGAGGGGCAATTCACTTTCCTACATGCCAGTCCACAATCCTAAACTCTTAGGATGGTAAAACGGTCAAAAAGTGTACATACAGTTTAGACATATATTTTTTTATAGCCAAATTTAAAAGCAAAGTCATCTGAAGTCCCAACACCCACGGGACTAAATAAGGTTGACTTGTTTTAAAGTCTGTGTGACCCTGTATTTAAGATCACCAAGGGACATTCAAAATAAATACCGGACTAAGAAATTTCAATTAGCTTATGAATGAACAAGGAATGTTATAATTTATCTAAATTTAGTTTAATAAAAGGGGAGTTAAAGTACAAGAATATTAATATTTCCTAAACTATTTCATTTTTCTAAGAGAGGGGTGGGTGCTAATTTCCTACATCTGCAACAGGTTGACCATGGTGAGTTAGCCATGGTGAGTTCTCCCATTCTGATACCTGTCAAACAGTAGTTTTACCTGAACTCTAATCATATTGAAGAAGTTTCTCTCTTTGCAAAGTGTTTTAAAGCGTTGCCTGCTAATTTATATGCTTATATGTTTCATCGTTTTGTATTTAATGCAATTATTGCTTTCCTTCCTCTTTTACCACTTTGGGGTAAATTTATTGCTTTTAATATTTGTGACTTTTAATTGTAAATCACCCAGAGATGATCCAAAGGTGCTTTTTCAAGAGGCTTATGTTAGTATATGATTGTTAAATGTTTATACCCTGTATTTTGCTCTGGGAAACTGGGGAGAGGGGGGGGGGGATGGAGGGGAAATATTTGTAAAACTTATTAAAACTCTTCAATTAAAAAAAAAGACCACCAAGGGTTCAACATTAAAATCTATACCGCTAAGAAATGTTTGGTTTAGGATTTGCAACTTGCACTTCCTCCACAAAAAAGCTTCTTTAATAATAATAATTATAATAAAAAGCTCTTGCAATTCTGAGTATTTATTTATGGAAGCGAAACATTACAGGAGATAAAAGTGGGGACAGAGAATCAGCAAACCAACATTAAAATCTATAATGCTAAGAAACGTTTGGTTTAGGATTTAACTTGCATTTCCTCCACAAAAAGCTTCTTTAATAATAATAATTATAAAAAGCTCTTGCAATTCTGAGTATTTACTTAGGGAAGGGAAACCCTGCAGAACATAAAAGCGGGGACTTTTCGAAAGTGGGAAGAGAGAGAATCAGCAAACCGACATTAAATATTAGATCCAATAATATAAATCTAATAAATCTAATAAACCAAAATCTATACCGCTAAGAAATATTGGGTTTAGGATTTGCAACTTGCGTTTCCTCCATAAAAAAGTTTCTTTAACAATAATAATAATAAAAAGCTCTTGTAATTCTGGGTTATTTATTTATGGAAGGGAAACCCTGCAGAACATAAAAGCGGGAAGAATCAGCAAAAGGCGTCCAACTAAAGTTCATTTCCTAATTGGTTCACATTTTTTCCCATTCTCTTTTAAGGATGAATTAAAAGGAAACACCTCTTAGCTTCAGGCTAAAAAAATAACAGGTCCTTCTTCACACCCTTTTATTTAACTCAACCCAAACCATTCCAGGAAATCATTTTTTGGGGGGAAGGCTGCATCCTGAAACCGATGCTTCCCCCCCCCCTAGGATCGCGCGCAAAAACCCGCGCAGGCATCCTAACACGGTTAAGGCAGCCTGGGAAGGGCGGGGGAAGAGAAGCAGGAAGGCTGCATCCTGAAACCGATGCTCACCCCCCCCCATAGGATCGCGGGCAAAAACCCGCGCAGGCATCCTAACACGGTTAAGGCAGCCTGGGAAGGGCGGGGGGGGGGGAGAGAAGTGGGAAGGCTGCATCCTGAAACCGATGCTCACACACACACACCCCCCATAGGATTGCGCGCAAAAACCCGCGCAGGCATCCTGACACGGTTAAGGCAACCTGGGAAGGGCGGGGGAAGAGAAGCGGGAAGGCTGCATCCTGAAACCGATGCTCACCCCCCCCCCATAGGATTGCGCGCAAAAACCCGCGCAGGCATCCTGACACGGTTAAGGCAGCCTGGGAAGGGCGGGGGGAAGAGAAGCGGGAAAAAGGAGCCCGAGGTTTAAAAATACCTGCCCGGCAGGAACGCGAAATGCCACCGTTTTCATCCCCACCACCGGCCTCCCCGGGTCCCCCCCAAAACGCTGCGATCCTCACCACCACGTGAGCCCCGGACAACGACAGCGGCTTGGGATGGCGGAGCGGCGACACTAAGTAGAGCAGCAGCAGCAGCAGGAAGGCCGCGAGCAGAGCAGCCCCGGCGGCCGCCAGCAGGACCGCGCCCGGCATCGCGCCCCGAATATGCCGCGTCCACCGCCGCCGCCGAAAAAGAGCCGCTTCTTTCCCCTCAGCCGCCCGCCGCGCCTCACAAGAGGGCCCCGTTGACCGAATGCCCCGCTTCAGCCAACCACGGCTGCTTTTTCAAGGAAACGAAAGAAAGGGGGGCGGGAAGAAATACGAGAGCCGCTCTCTCATTGGGGGAGTAGACCGAAAGGGGGGCGTGATTGGCTGTGTGGATTGTGGCCGGGGTAGGGGGGGTGGGGGTGGGAGGAATAGGAACGGAGCGCGGTGACGTATCCGCAACACGATTGGCCGCCCCCCTCGAGCCGTGAAGGAGAGCGGGCCTGTGAGTGGTCGGCGCGCGCGGGTGGGCGGGGAGAAGACGGTGGCAGCGGAGAGCTCGCCGGCTGATGTTACCATTCCCTCCGGCGCCGGCGGAGGAGGAGGAGGGGGGAGAGGAGAAGCTGCAGCAGCAGCTGGATGCCACCCGTTCCCATTGCAAACAGGGCGACCGTATTTAATGCAATTATTGCTTTCCTTCTTTCCTTCCTCCTTTACCACTTCGGGTGTAAATTTATTGCTTTTTAATATTTGTGACTTTTATTTATTTCATTTATTAATACAATTTATTAATTGCAAATCACCCAGAGATGATCCAAAAGGTGCTTTTTTTTTTCCAAGAGGCAGCTGGACCTCCTCCTTTCTATGCTTGCAAAAATCATCCCTCCAGAACGGGATTAAATTCCCAAGCTCAAATATGCTCTTAGGGTCGTTTTGCCTTAAATGCCTCCACGAAATATTTTCCAAAGGTGCTACTCTCCACCCATCCACCCTTCCAGGCGGCCATTGGACTTTCTTGGTGTTTCTCTCTCTCTCTCTTTGTAGTCGTTTCACTTCTCATCCAAGAAGCTTCTTCAACTCTGACTGGGGATGGTGGGGGGAAAATATTATTCCTTGCAGATAGCTGGTCGTTTGCATCATTTTTTAGAGGATTGTTGAAGCACTTTATCTCAGTTTCCTTTCGATTGCTGTTTCCCAGGAATGTATGTAATTGTTGTCAATGTTTTTTTTTTTTAGGTTCAAAAGTTTTATTTCTTTTAAGGCAAACATTTCATCATTCCTCAATCAGTGAGACATCGAAGTACAATTTTTGTATGTCAAAATAATTCTAGTTTACCACCAAATTCTTGTCTATCCTAATATATACCCCTCCCTCCCTCCACCCTCCCCCCCAACCCCCCTCCTCCCCCCCCCCCCGACTTCCCAGAACCCGTACACGGTATGGATTTCTAACAAACATTCTACATTGACCATTGTTGTCAATGTTAAAAGGGCCAGTATGCTAGAATGGTGAAGTATTTTCAATCAGTAGTAAGATATTTATCCAGATATTAGTTTCGAATTTATTGGCTCCGATTCACCGACAAATGCGTGCCCAACAAAACCGCCGTGACAAAACGAAAGCGCGTCGACAAATGTGCACCGACAAAAGCGCGCCATCGAAAACATGAAAACAATGGTAACAACTGTAACAACCCTAATCCTAACCTAAAAACCCTAATCGCGCTTTTGTCGGCGCGCTTTAGTGGGCGCGCTTTCGACTTCGCCATTTTGTTGCGGCGGTTTTGTCGGGCGCGCATTTGTCGGGTCACGATTGGCCCCTGCTTCCTGTTACTGCATTTGGAACACAGCATTTGGTCACCTGGAAGCTCCCTTTACCTGTCCCAGCTTTTGTCGTCCTAGCAGTTCGAAACCAGGTAAAAATGCAAGTGGAAAAATAGGGACCGCCTTGGTAGGAAGGTAACAGCGTTCCCGTGAGCCTTCGGCATTGAGTCACGCGTCTTCAAACTCTTCGGCTTTGAAATGGAAATGAGCACCACCACCCCCTAGAGTCGGGAACGAGTAGCACATATGTGTGAGGGGAACCTTTACCTTAATTGAAGTTACGCGGTGGCTAAGACGCTGCGCTTGTCAATCAGAAAGGTCAGTTCAGTGGTTTGAATCCCTAGTACAGGTAACACGTAAAAATGCAAGTAGAAAAATAGGGACCACTTTGACGGGATATTTTTATAACAGTGTCTATGAAGATTCTCATTTAATCTAGGTGATGGTTGTCCCAAAAATGCTTTTTCAAGAGTCAACCAGAAGGTCCAGTTGCCTCTTGAAAAAGCACCTTTTGGATCATCTCTGGGTCATTTACAATTAAAAGTCACAAATATTAAAAGCAATAAATTTACCCCAAAGTGGTAAAAGAGGAAGGAAAGAAGGAAAGCAATAATTGCATTAAATACAAAACGATGAAACATATAAGCATATAAATTAGCAGGCAACACTTTAAAACACTTTGCAAGGAGAGAAACTTCTTCAATATGATGGAGTTCAGGTAAAACTACTGTTTGACAGGTATCAGAATGGGAGAACTCGCCATGGCTAACTCACCATGGTCAACTTGTTGCAGATGTAGGAAATTAGCACCCACCCCTCTCTTAGAAAAATGAAATAGTTTAGGAAATATTAAAAGGACAAAATGTTTTACAGATGGCACCTGGCACCAAAAAGGTTAGCTAAAATCTTAACAAATACCTCCCCAAAATGTTGGAAATACAAATCAATACATGGAACATATTACCATTTATGGTGGACCTGTGAGGAGGCTAAAAGTTTTTGGAAAAGAATCAAAAATTGGCTGGAGGCAATAATGGGTTAAAATAGAATGGAAACCTGAAGTTTTTTTATTAGGAATTATGTCTGCGAAATACAAAAAAGAAATCCAGTATTTAATACTACATATAATTACGGCTGCAAGGATTGCCTTTGCCCAGAAATGGAAAAAACAAATTAACTCCAAGCGAAGATGAAATAATAAGAAAGGTTATGGACTGTGCCGAAATGGACAAACTAACTAAAGAAATCCAGGGAAAAGAAGAACCAGAATTCTACCAGATATGGGATAAATGGTATAGGTGGATGGAGGAAAGAAACAAGAATCAATGAAGGAATATAACAAAACTCAAAAAGTAATAGTTATGAGTAAAATAAGAGGGTTAAGAATGGTGAAATCCAAATGAAACACAATAGAAGGGGAAATAATATAAGGTGAATGGTATCAATTGATGATTGCTATTAGAAAGAACAGGAAGTTCCTGTTCATATTGTATTGTATAAATGTGGTGTACGTCTAATTTTTGTGTGTGTGTATTTTACAAGTTTGTTAATAAAAATCTTAAAAAAAGTAAAAGGACAGAATATTCCCCCTAAAAAGGAGGGGGAAACTCAGCTCCCTCACCTTTGTCAATGGGCCATTAAGGCCTGAGCCAGTCTATTCTACATAACAAAGATCTATCTCCTTCAGGCAGAGCCATAATAGGAATCTCAAAGCCCTTTCATTACATCATCCCCCAGCAACAGCTCAACCAGGCTTGGGACTCAAAAGACAGTAAGCCTACAAAGTTAGCTAAGACCCCTTTCCCCCTGGGAGTCTGACCACCAATTAGAATACATGTCTTACGCAGGAACAGGAAGCTCCAAGGCAGGGCCCAAGAGAAGGTATAAAACTCAGACTCTCTCAGCATCTTTTCCCTTTTTTTCTTCAAGATCTTCAAGGCATGTGACCCCTTTTCCCCCCAGGACCTCAAACTACGTGGTCTCCATTAAATCCATTTTTTCCAAGCAGTCGCCATGTTTCCAGTGTCTCTTCCCCACTTGGAACCGAATCCAGAAGGACATTTCTTCCAACACAGCCAACTCACTGTGGAACAATTCAACAAATACAAAAGTTAAAACAATTTCAGTTGTTCAGGCCATGGGTTTTTTTTGAAGAATATTAAAACCTGGGTGCACCCTATAAGGCTGAATAGCGGACAATCCAGGACAGCAACACATTTCATATATCTTATGATTAATCTGAGAGATTCAGATGAAGTAATTATCACCAATCTGGACAACTTTTAACAGGAGATTAATCCTCAACAGTGGTAACAGTTCTTTGTGTAAGAGTTGAAAATAGGGATGTGGATTGTCCTGATTTGGGGGTGGACTGGTGCAGTGGTGGGATTCAAATAATTTAACAACCGGTTCTCTGCCCTAATGACCATCTGGGTAGGAGGACTCAGTGGTCATGTGACTGGGTGGGTGTGGCCAACTCAAGGTCACTCAGGTCGATGGGCGCTTCGCCTTAGCTGTGACAATGGTAATAAGGGTTAACCAGAGGGGCAGTTTCTGTAAGCAGGGCAATAAAGATTAGGCTAGAAACAACACCAGAATGTTTCCTTCCTGTCTTCCTTACAGGATTAACCCTGTAAAGTGGAAGAAAACAAAAGGAGATTTCTTCCAACAACCGGTTCTCCGAACTACTTGGAAAGTTAACAACCGGTTCTCCCGAATAGGTGCGAACCGGCTGAATCCCACTGGTGGAACTAGAACCAAGATGTGAGGATGTAGAGAATAAGGGATTCACTGGATTCAGTACTAGGAATTGGGGTTCATGGCACATTTCATTAGGAAACCTGATCATGCAGTAAGTTTTAAAAACCCGCATCTAATGCTGACAAATTATTGTTAGTGTACCATTGTCTCTGTTACCCAATGACATCCCTGCTGAGATGGGTATAGTACTGAAGGACAGTCATTGTGAGGATTTAAACACAGTCCTTGACTTACAGCAATTCATTTAGTGACATTTAGTCAAAAAGTAAGTTATGATCATTGTGGCATCCCCATGATTAAAATTCAGACACTTGGCAACTCATTCATATTTACGACGGCTGCAGTGTCCCGGGGACATGTGATCATCTTTTGAAACTATCTGACAAAGTCCAATGGGGAAGCCAGATTTACTTAACAACCATGTTACTAACTGAAGAGTTGCAGTGATTCACTTAACAACTGGGGCAAGAAGTTGTAGAATGGGGTAAATTTCACTTAATAAACATCTCAATTTCGATCAACACCAGTTTGCTTATAGAAGCAACAGGTTGACAGGGGACGCCATCACCACCGCTCTACCTATTGCACTGAGCCACCTTGAGAAATCTAGGAATTATGTCGGGATGCTTTTTATAGACTATAGCTCGGCCTTTTAACACCCTCTTACCGGGAATTCTCAGGATTTATGGCATAAATGACTTTTCTCACCCCAATCTCATTCCCCAAAATGAAATCCTGCATTGCTGAAAATGACCAGCATAGCTTTTATTTCCAATTCCAATTTCACCTCCAAATACTGTAGAACGTAAAACTTATTAAAAAAATATAAATATGTTTATACATATAAATAATCATGCAACAGTCCAATGTATTTTTTTGTTGTTTATTTGTCCCCTTATCTGGAAATATGATAAACATAAACCCGGGTAGTAGGAAGGGGCTAAGCGTGAATAGAATTCTGGTATAACTTTGTAACTTCTGGAAGGTAATTTGGGAGAATTAACCTCTAGGAGTCATTGAGCAAGAATGCTCACAACATGTTTTCAAAATTCCAAACGTGTTTACCAAGGCAAGAATGATATGGACTCATAGAGAGCATAGGCTTGTGAAACTGGATTTCTAGGCACATACCAGAATTACGTATTTCAATAAATATGGTAAGTGGTTGATATTTCAGCTAGATCAAAGCAAGTACAATTTAAGACATTTGGATTAATTCCAGCTTTTATTTATTTACAATACATGTATCCTATCTTTCCTCAACAGTAGCCGTGGTTTCCTCCCGAAAATATGTATTTGCAAGAACAGACCCCATATCTATGGCTCTAAGATAACTCACTGTGGGACAATCCAACACTGTATTGTTTCATTGTTATTTTTAATACCGGTGACCCCATTTTCATTGACATTATGGTAACTCTTGTATTTCTGCATTGACTTTATTATTTGCAAATTGCAAATGCCCAAACCTTTCTTGCCTTCCCACATAAAGGAGTTGCCCCCATTTTTTCCATGGTCCATTTTCAGCAATGGAAACGTTTGCTAAGGTGCAGTTTTCTGAACCGTACATGATAGTATTCAAGCGTGTTAGCACCACAAATTGATGTTAAGGATAGAGATTCAAGACAAACTTGAGTATATCCACAAGTCCATTATCAGCCTCCCAAATAGGCCAGAATCAGACAGAAAAACAAGAGGAGCCAAATTCTACTTTATTGTAGAGCGACATTAGCAGAATCTTGCAAGTCTGAAAATACAAATATTATATTGTCTTTTGTCACCTGAAAAGCTTGGGTGGATTCTTGTTTCTTCTCTTTTTGTTATTAAGCTGTGGACTTTCCCTCCATCTCTTTGTTCCCTAGCAACATCTCTTCCCCTCCCCATTCCCACACACCACTCCAGTTGTCTTCACACAACCATACAAGTGACTTTCTCCCAGGACGTTTTGATAAACTTCTCAGTCTAACTTATGGCCCCTGATTTCCGGGCAGCCTGCCATCAACATACTTAACCATCTAAATGGTTTCCATCTCTTTTTCGGTACTTTCTTACCTAAATTCCACAATGTGAAAATAAGCTTATTTGGGAGGAAGACCAGAGGTACAGTTAGTCCTCAGCTTACAACCATTTGTTCAACGTTCAAAGTTAGCCCAGCACTGAAAAAACAGACACACCACCAGTTCCCAAACTTCTGGCCATTGCACCTTGTAGTCATGTGCTCACAATCCAGGTGATTGTGTTACTTAACTCATGAATTCTGCATTGCAGAGCATTGAGGACAGGAAATCTAAAATCCCACTGCAGGAAAGATCTCAAATTGCTCCAGTATCACTCACACCTGAAGTATCTTACTGCCCACATTAAGTTGGGCTTCCCCAACTCATGTCTAACCTTTCCTGGGCCTCCCACATTCTTAATTTGTTAACAGCTTCCATGTCCTGTGGTTGTGAATTATCGGATCAGTTGGGATTGCCATCACTGAGAAGCTAAACCAATTTTGTTGTATATGTGATGTACAATGACAATAAAGGCTGTTATTATTATGACTGTATCAATAGGTAGTTAAATTCTTAAGCCACACACCCTCAATTCTAAAATTATGTTCAATATTAATCAGAACACTAGCTAGGCATTGTGCACTTCGCTGATGCTAAAATATAGTTCCTATCATGTGGCAAAAGGGCCCACATTAAAACTACCAAGCTACCAGAAACTGCAAGTTTGAACAGAGGAATGATGGAATGTTGCCTTGTCAAAATTTTCCAATTGTTTCTTCACCCATGGGGAAACAGGATGGGAGTCCTACATTTTGGAAGCTTCAAAATCCTCGTCGGTGGATGAAAAAACTAGTGCTACTCTTATTGGTACTAAGAATTTATAGCAATAACAATAGTAATAGCAGTTAGACTTATATACCACTTCATAGGGCTTTCAGCCCTCTCTAAGCGGTTTACAGAGTCAGCATATTGCCCCCAACAACAACAATCCGGGTCCTCATTTTACCCACCTCGGAAGGATGGAAGGCTGAGTCAACCTTGAGCCGGTGAGATTTGAACAGCCGAACTGCAGAACTGCACTCAGCTGAAGTAGCCTGCAGTGCTGCATTTAACCACTGCGCCACCTTGGCTCTCACTCTCATGGGTACAACTCTCACTTGGGAATCATTTGGCCGGGGAAAAAAATGCACTAAATTTTATCATAAATACATATTTAATACCAAATTTATTTTATTTTAGATCGAGAACTTTGGTGACCTACAGTTTCTATGGTAAAAGTGCTGAATGTTTAGTAAATATGCACATATAGCAGTACTGTAGTGAATCTTTTATGAAATTTTATAGCTGTTTTCAAGACCTTATATTTTCCAAAACAAATATATTGCAATAGGCACAGGAAGCAAGCTGTGAAAAATCGAAGGGAAATGGCAGGAATATAGATTAGGAAGAATCTGGTTGAAAATCCCACTCCACACGGAATTGACTGGGTGATTTGGGGCTAATCTTCTCTTTCAGCACAATCTACTTCACAGGGTCGTTCATGGGATATTATGAAATGTGATCCCTGCACTTTGGCTTGAGTTCCCAGAGAAAAGGAAGGATATAAAGGCAATAAATAAATGCATAAAACAGGATAGCAAACAGATCTGAGAAAACGACATGATGACAATGTACATGACTTTTAACAACTTGGACGTGTTCTCAAAAGTTCCTTTCTTGAGATTTCAAAGTATAATTTCCACAGTCATATTGAGCAAAATAGTCCGTATATTTAAAGTTATATATGATTCTAACATTAGAAATGTAAACTGAAGGCATCTTGCAACTTATTCCATCCAGCGACAAATTTCAACCATTCCTATGATTTCAGAAAGTACACAAAATACAGACATGAGAAGGAAATGAAACCGCTTAAGATGACCATATAGCACTTTACACAGACATTTGCAACACGTAAGCATCTACAAGATGCATTTCCGTAACAGAAATGCAATTTGTGTTACACAGATATTACAGCACTCAACTTATCTACAACCAGAATTCCAAGGCACAATTTCAGTGCTGTCATGGCTGCATTTGAACACAATTTGATACGATGAGAACAATGTCCTGGGATTTGCATATTTCCTGTCCCTCCCTCACAACCCTGGCCAAAATTTTGGAAGTTCCTGCTTCTTATTAACCAGAGGCTAATGTTTCTTGAATCTTAAAATTCTGATTAATTCTTAACTCTGGCATATTTAATCAAGCAGCTTCATTATTCCATGGATTGAAGCTTGCTTATTTTAAAGCATGTCTAGGATTAATTATAATTGGTTGATTTTGGATGACAAGGTAGACTGCAGTTAAAAGTAATCCAGAAGCAAGAAACTTGCAACTGCACCTTCCGTTATATTATATGGAAGGAGGAAGACTTTAAGCCTGAGGTTCAGTGAAACGTTTTTTTAATGTGATGTCGAAACTGGCCGCTGTAATGTTTATAGATCACATTTAAGAATTTCTCTAAAATGCATACTTTTTAGCAAAAGGCTTTGGGAACAAAACATGCACTGTGCTTAATTTTTAATATAAGTTTATCTATTAAACTAACAATATAGATTTTCTTTCTAATTTTTTTTTAAAGGTAGATCTTGAAGAACAGCATCTGCCCTGAGCATCCTTGGGAAGTTCAGGCTGTTTAGCACGTTGTTCCAAGAACATCTTCTTCAAAATGAAGGTCAGTTCAGAAAATAGCTTCTGTCAAGCAACGGCTGGCTAAAAACGTGGATTTCCGATTTCTCCGTAGAATTTTAATAGAATATGTCCCTTGCTTGGTTTAAATCCCTACAGAGAATAAAGCAAGATGGAACTAGGCAGGAAGAGAAATTGTCTCACACACTATTTACATTTCAAGTCTATTCTCTGGTGGGTTGCACAGTGAGTGTCTGTGAGTTAGTCAGAACAATGCTTGATGTTTTTAAGGCAATACCATATTGCAGAAATAATAATAATAATAAAAAAACAGAACTTCAATTCTGCACTCAGTTAAGTATTGACCTTCTCCCTTCTGAAACCCTAATTGATTGGAACATTTAAATCTTATGCATTACCACGTTCCAGATGATAATTCAAGAGAGAACATTTGTTTTTGCAAGCAAATTCACTGATTATAAAAACCAACACTTGACAACCAAATAGAATTCAGTTTTTTTTAAAAAAAGTATTTTTTAGACCAATAGGAGCTTATAAATATTTCTGACTAGGGGTAGCATATATTATTTCTTACTGACAAATTCTCCAAAGGGGCTGTCAAATGTTTAAATATATATATATATATATATACCACATTTGTCCTTTTTTTTTTTTTGCCAAGTTCTATTATCGTGCTCGCAGTAAATGACATTTAATAGATATTTTTGGAAAGTGATATACATAAGCCCGAAGATCTTTGCAAGAGGCTCTTTAGTTCATATGCAAAAGAAGGAATGAGCAATCTATTTATTGGCAAACATAGAGGCAATAATGCCGAATCAAGAAATAATAGGATTAGAGAGCTGTTTGGATTAGCCTTCCTGTCCAAAATCTTCTGTGAACTTCTTTAGTTTTTCCAGGTCCTGCTCATTTACTGTTGGTTTCGTGTTGGCAAGTGACCTCAGCATGTCGGCCTGTGCATAAACGAAAGGAGAGTTAAGAGCTGCACATTTCTCCATCACACATATTCACATAGATAGCACACACACCACAATTACGTGAGTGACAGCATGGGAGAAGGAAGCAAAAGAAGCTATAAAAAACGAAGAAACCTGTAAAACTTCTAACCCTTTCCCTCCCAATCATTCAAATAATGACCACAAAATCAAAAATCTAGCAAACATTATTGGAAATTTAACAATACAAGATACCGTGAAATATATCACATCTGCTTTATATTACCAGTATCAGGTAATCCTCGACTTACAACTGTTCCTTTGAGTGACGGTTCAACCATTTTGAAGAGCCGAGGTGGCACAGTGGTTAAATGCAGCACTGCAGGCTACTTCAGCTGACTGTTATCTGCAGTTCGGCTGTTCAAATCTCACCGGCTCAGGGTTGACTCAGCCTTCCATCCTTCCGAGGTGGGTAAAATGAGGACCCAGATTGTTGTTGGGGGCGATATGCGGACTCTGTAAACCGCTTAGAGAGGGCTGAAAGCCCTATGAAGCGGTATATAAGTCTAACTGCTATTGCTATTGCTAGCACTGAAAAAAGTGATGCATGACTGTTTTTCACACTTAGCAGCCACTGCTGCATCCCCATGGTCACGTGATCAAACTTTGCAATTGTAATTGTTGTAATTTTAATAGATTTGTATGCTGCCCAATCCTGAAGGACTCCGGGCGGCTTACATAAAAGCAATTAAAAAAAAATATATTAGAAAAGATTAAAACACAAGACAGAACGACTTAAAAACAGAAACACAACATGCACTCAGTTGTAATGGGGCTGAAGTTCAGTCAAGATCAACAGCCCCAGGCCTGCCGGAACACTAGTGGGAGTAGCTTGCCGGCCATAGCAATAGCAATTAGACTTATATACCGCTTCATAGGGCTTTCAGCCCTCTCTAAGTGGTTTACAGAGTCAGCATATTGCCCCCAGCAACAATCCGGCTCCTCATTTTACCCACCTCGGAAGGATGGAAGGCTGAGTCAACCCTGAGCCGGTGAGATTTGAACAGCCGAACTGCAGAACTGCAGTCAGCTGTTGTAGCCTGCAGTGCTGCATTTAACCACTGCGCCACCTCGGCTCTTTTAAGAAGGGCTGTGCCAGCTGCCTTCTGGACCCACTGTGTTTTGAGTGGGCAAGTGGGATTTTCCCAACTATCTGCTGGGCAGCTCAAGTGCCCAGTAACTCTCTAGAATACAGAAACAGTGAATGAAGAGATACTGGCGAAGGCAACAGAGTCCTGCCAAACAGCCTCTGTTTGCCGGCCATAGCAATAGCATGTATGCTGATCCAGAAATGCTCCTTGATTAACTAAGGACTTGTGGGAGGTGAAGCAACAGAAGAGATACTCAGAGCAACGCTGGTGAAGGACTATTTTTCAATTTTAATGGATTTGTATGCCGCCCAATCCCGAAGGACTCCGGGCGGCTTACATAAAAAGAGTTCAAGAAAATATTAAAAGAATTAAAAAAAATATAAAACAGAGTGGATTAAAAAAAGAAACAACTTGCACTCGATTTTAACGGGGCTGAAGCTCAATCAGAGCCTGCCGGAACAGCCAGGTCTTAACAGACTTCCGGAAGGCCGAGAGAGTGGGGAGGGTCCGGATCTCAGGGGGTAGCTCGTTCCAAAGGGCCGGGGCAGCTACAGAGAAGGCTCTCCCCCGAGGAGCCGCCAGATGGCATTGCGTAGCCAACGGTACCCGGAGAAGGCCCGCCCTGTGCGATCTTATTGGGCGCTGGGAGGTATGTTGCAGGAAGCGGTCACGGAGATATCCAGGTCCTAGGCCATGTAGGGCTTTAAAGGTGATAACCAGCACCTTGAAGCGTGTCCGAAGACTTCAGATGCTGGGCAGCTGGTCCATGTTTATGACGCTTGCAGTGTCCCAGGGTCATGTGATCACCTTTTGCAACCTTCTGGCAAGCAAAATCAACGTGGAAGCCAGATTCACTTACTGTTGTGTGAGTGTTACTAACACAACTGCAGTGATTCACTTAACAACTCTGGCAAGAAAGGTCACAAAATGGAGCAAAACTCAATTTAACAACTATCTCGCTTAGCCAGGGAAATTTTAGACGGAACTATTTTCTGAAGTCGAAAACTAACCGTGTTACTAATATAACAACTGCAGCGATTCACTTAACAACTGTGGCAAGAAAGGTAGTAAAATAGGACAAAATTCACTTAACAAGTGTCTCAGTTAGCAACAGAAATTTTGAGGTCAATGGTGGCCATACGTCGAGGATTATCTGTACTTAGAAGGAATGAATGCATTGCTGTAAAATGATTTCACTGATTACAATTTAACAGCAGAGCCCTCTGCCTCTACTCAGAAGCAAGGTTTCCTTAAGTAGTTTATTGATGACAAGAGGAACTGATGTAATTACTACTTAATACAATAGGATATCGGCTATGTAATAGTATACATGTGGATTATATGTTATGAAAATGGAAAATAAAAAAGTATTTGATAAAAAAAAATAAGATGAGACAAAATAGGGGTGCTTAATGATGTAAAAGTATGTAACCACATTATGAGGATAGCGGGAAATTTGAATCCATCTTGCACTGCGTCCAAAAAAGAGGTTGTTACCGGGGGGCGGGGGGGGGGGCGGACACAAATGGAATTTGTATAAAGTTATATATACCTCTAAAATAAAAACTAGTCATATGGAAAATATTTTTCCCCTTTTTTCTTTGGGAATATAATTATTAATGCCATTGATATTAAATGGGGTTTGCTAAAAGGTGGAAATACACCATGTAAAATAGAGAATGGAAGGGAGATCAAGAGAGGGAAAGAGAGAGAAAGGAGACAGGAGAGAGGGAAGTGGAAGGGATAGAAAGAGCAGGAGAGAGGGAAGGTGTGGAAAGAGAGGAGAGGGAGAGAAAAAGGGGAAGTAGAGAAGAGAGGGCAGAGGGAAGAAGAAGCTAGGGAGGAGAAGAGACGGAGAGGAGGAGAGCTGAAGATGAAATAGACTATAATATGGTGCATGGAAAGCAGAAGATCAAATAAAAATTGAAGAGGCTTAATGGCAAAAGGAATTGATATATTATTGAATACTCAAAAAATGTTTGTTAAGATGTATTGGTATACTTTGGATTACATTATATGTATGTTAAAAAAAAACTTTTGGCAAAAAAAGGTCTTTTTCATCATTGTTTAAAACAGCTTTCTTTTTCTGAACAAGTTTTGAAAAGAGAGGTGGTGGCCTTCGGTTGGTGAGATGATTGTTATGTGTCAATGAGGGAGGACATTTCACCTGGAAGAGCAGGTCTGCTGATTGAAAGGGAGACAAAGATATGTGACAGGTAGCTTAGGAACCCAAAGGTGATTCAAATCTGCAGCCTCTGCACAGAAATACAAAAATCCCACTTTGAATATCTGGCCTTTTGAAAAGCGATGCTAGTGGAACGAATGGCACACCTGGGAGATTAAATTATGTCCCTGTGAATGCTTCCAACCAGTATATTAAATTACATTGCCTCATTCTGTGTTTTGTAATTTAAAAAAAAACATCAAATAGCCCATCTTCTTGCTGTGGATCAGCAATACTTTTTCAGGCCTTTGAAACAGAAGGTAGATAAAGAGTTCAGAAAGTCTCTGTTGAGTCCTAAAGAAAGAACAGGTGGACGTGTTTGTACTGCTAATTTTGTACTCTGAATTTAAAGCTCTTGCTCCAAATTAAATGTTGCATATGCTTCTTTACTTGAATTCTCTATATCAGTGTTTCTCAACCTTGGCAACTTGAAGATGTCCGGACTTCAACTCCCAGAATTCCCCAGCCAGCATTTGGGAATTCTGGGAGTTGGAAGTCCGGACATCTTCAAGTTGCCAAGGTTGAGAAACACTGCTCTATACGGTTTTTCTTTGGGGAAGGGTGTGTCTTCGAAACGGCTTTGGCCCTCGGCAATCACCGGAGGGTTTTTTGGCAGCATTTTCAAAAGACATTGGCTAGTGTCTTGCTCCTAGAGAGGGAGTGACTAGACCAGCGATGGTGAACCTTTTTTGGCTCGCGTGCCATAAGTGGGGGGAGCGCAGAGGGGCTGTGTGCGGGCGGGCTGCACCCATAATGCAATGGGCGGCCCCCCCCAGTGCGCATGCACGCACTACAGGCACAGGCCCCCCATTTTTGCATGCTTTTTTCACCCTCCCCAGGCTCCAGAGGCTTTATAGGAGCCTGGGGAGTGCGAAAACAGCCTCCCCCGCCACCTGGAAGCCCTCCGGAGGCTTCAGGGACCTTCAGGAGGCTTCCCTGAAGCCTCCGGAGCAGTCAAAGCGACCCTTTGAGCAAACAAGAAGTCTGTTCCTGAACTTCCGGTTTCCCTGTAGGGCAGTTTTTTTGCGCTCTGGAGACTTCAGGGAAGCTCATGAGGGCCTCGGGGGGGAGGGGGGAGGGACCTCCCCAGGCTCCTATAAAGCCTCTGCAGCCTGGGGAGGGTGAAAAATGGCTTTAAAAAAGGGTGAACTCAGCTGGCCAGCGGGTACATGCGCGCTGGCCAGCTGACAGGGCAACGCCTTGCGCGCCCTGACAAATGGCTCCGCGTGCCACCTGTGGCACGCGTGCCATAGGTTCGCCATCACTGGATTAGACTAAGATATCCCAAGTATTGTGCTCAAGCCAGGGCAAGTACTGATGATCTCCCAGTTCCTATCTTGGTGCCATGGTCTTAATAGATGCTTAATGTTCGTATATACAATGAGAACCATTATTTATCATTTCCATTAGGTTCCAGAAAATTTATTTGAAAGCTTAGTTATATTTTGGTTCTCTGAAATCAAGTGGACATTAGATTGATCTATCTTAAAAGGACTACCTTTAAGTTGGAACATTATACTAAGACATAATTGCTTAAGCATCGAGATACATAACACACACACACATTAATTAGACGGATTCATGTAATATGTGAAGCAACTGGAACACAAATCGGATTTTGAACTAATACACCATATGAACTCAGCTTCGGTCTAGATTTAGTTCAATGTTTTGTAACATAAAATGCTTAAAACTATTTTTTTTAAAGTTTAAACTTTAAGTTTTCATATAGAAGGGGGAAAAAAATCCTAGCATTTTTCAAATCAGGCCACAATAAAAAAAATATCTTCTAAGTAGCATCTAAAGTTATAGTGTTTGTTTGTTTGCTTGTAGCAAGATTTAAACCCTAGAATTGGGTCAAGTTATTAAGAGGGCTGAGCTGTTTTGCTAGAGGGCAGCTCCTACTCACCCATCACCTTTGCAAAAGGCAGGACTCCTTTAATCAACAATGATGCCTAGAGAATTTGTGGGCAGCTGTTTAGCAACATTAGACCAGAAACTTGCCTTCTGCCTTCTTCTAGGGTAGAGCCTACAGCCATGGTAGTTGCAAGTGTTCTTCCATCCAAGTATTAAACCACTTACAACCCTGATAAAATCAGGCAAGTCTTGAGAGACCGCCTGCTGCCAATTACCTCCCACAGACCCATTAGATCTCACAGGGTTGGCCTCCTCCGGGTTCCATCCACCAGCCAATGCCATCTGGCTACTACCCGGGGGAGGGCCTTCTCTGTGGCAGCTCCGGCCCTTTGGAATGAACTCCCCGCAGGGATTCGGACCCTCACCTCTCTCCAGGCCTTCCGAAAAGCCGTCAAAACCTGGCTTTGCCGGAAGACCTGGGGGTGATGAGTTCCCTTCCTCTCTTGACATGTATGGTTGTGCGACTGTTGCTTATTTTTATTATTTGTATTTCGTTTTGATGTTCCCCTTTCCCTTTTTGGATTGTTCGCCGCCCTGAGTTCTCCCGGAGAAGGGCGGCATATAAATAATAAATTCCATTCCATTCCATTCCAAGTCCTGTCATCTACCGAAGCATAATGTTTTTGTAACTAAAATTGCAATAACACATTCCTTTTCCCGCTTTTGAGAGAGGCATACTATTACTTGCTTAGAAGTTGCCAAAGTATGACTGCAGGCCTTTGTAGAAGTCAAGAGGTCATATTGTAAATAACTTCAATTTCTGTTCAAGGAAATTATTCTTCCGTGTTAAGATGAATGAACAGATAATGATGCATTTTGATTTCATGACGGATACAATCATGTGAAAAAGTATGATTAGTCACTTGCTACTGGTTGCATAGTGAGCATTTCAAGTTACAGTGCTCCCATCTGGGGATACTTATGACCTGTATTCAGTTACAATGGTGATGTGACTGAACGTTGGATTCTTGGAAACCAAGCTGCATTTATGACTGTTTACACAGTCCTATGACTATGTTTTATGATGGTTTTGCCAAAAATGAGTAATTACTTCCTGTTTTCAGTAAAATTGCACCCCTAGCAAACTACTGGTTTGCTTAATGACTGCAGCATTTGCTTAATCACTAAAAAAAAGGCTGTAAAATCAAATTGGACAGATTAGTTATCTTGTTTACCACCGTCATGAATTATGACCGTGATGGTCAGGTTCCTTTACAGTCATAAATCGAGGATTACCAGTATAGCAACCCACTAAAATACTTGGTTTTGCATTTATGTTTATTTAGCTATACAACGGATTACAAAATATAAAAGGTACATAGCACTAACAAGACCTTCACAATGCTTTACATCTCTCTCTCTCTCCCTCTCTCTCCCTCTCTCCCTGTCTCTCTCTCTCTCTCCCTCCCTCCCTCTCTCTCTCTCTCTCTAAGCAGCTCACAGTCAGTATATTGCCCCCAACACTCTGGGTCCTCATTTTATCAACCTTGTAAGGCTGGAAGGCTGGGTCAACCTTGAACTGGTAAGCATTGAACTGCTGGCAGTCAGCAGAATTAGCCTGCAATACTGCATTCTAACCACTGCGCCACCAGGGCTCTTACATATTTATTATATCCTCTTTATTTATTGCTGTTCTTGAAATAATCAAATATCTGTACATATTTAAATATGTTGAAAAAGTAAAAAAAATCAGCGAGATATACTTCTTTTTGCATATGACTTATGCATTTTTATCTATTTGAGAAAATTAAATCACTGTGTTCATACAACACATCAAGCCATAATTTAATTGGGATCCTAAAACTTTTTATGCCATAAGCCAAAGGTAGAAAATCTTTCATTGGCTGAGGGCTACATTTAACAAATATTTTCAACAGAAACTGAAAATTAGCTTGCAGATTGGATAATCTGCAAAGAGATTATTACAAATTCACATCACTGTGTTGAGTTGCTATGCAAGTAACCTAATTCTAAATAACAATGCAGTTATCTAACCTTTGGGTAAGAATCTTGAATTATTAATCTTGTTTGGCCTACGTTATTATATCCCATATTTCATATTCAATCTTTAGAAGCTTTATGATAGCAAAAATTCACAAATCATTTAAGTTTTAAGGTTAACTCGGAATTAAGAGAATTCTTAATTATTAACTATAATAATGCTTAATAATTTAACATTAAGCATAAATTACACTATACAATTAAAAAAACCTTATCTGGTACCATACCCGATTTGTGTAAAAAAAGATTTTCAGTTCAATTATTAGCATTTTCAAAGACCTGAATATATAGTGGTAAAGGTGTTGGCCTAGAAATAGACACTGATCGGACCTGGATACCTGAGAGACCGCGTCCTGCCAATTACCTCCCAAAGACCGATTAGATCCCACAGATTAGGCCTCCTCCGAATTCCATCTGCCGGCCAATGTCGGCTGGCAACTCCTCGGGGGAGCGCCTTCTCTGTGGCTGCTCCGGCCCTCTGGAACGATCTCCCCGTTGAGATCCGGACCCTCACCTCCCTTCCGGCTTTCCGCAAAGCAACTAAGACCTGGCTCTTCCGGCAGGCCTGGGGCTGCTGAAATTCCCAGCCCCATTCGAGGTTATGACTGTTGTTATATTTTAAATTGTTTTGTCTTTTTGTTTTGAACCCCCCCCCCCTTCCCTCTCGGATTGTGCGACGCCCTGAGTCTCTCGGGAATAGGGCGGCATACAAATTAAATAAACCTTAACCTACTTTAGGCATGATAACTGAGTGACTCTGGGTCAGTCATCCTCCCTCCCTCTCTCTCTCTCTCTCTCTCCCTCCCTCCCTCTCTCTCTCAGCTCAAATGTTGTTGTGGTAGGGAAACAGGAGGCAGGATTATTAACTATGTTTACAGCCATGAGTTATAATTAAAATAATAGCAACAATGAACCCAGCTTCGAAGTTCTGTCTCTAGGGTGTTTGTGAGCTAAAATAGCAGCCATTAGGATTTATAGATTGATACAGAATGACAAATACACACAAACGTTTTGTGATTTTCAGATATAACAAAAAGAACATGCCCAACACAAGAGGGAGGAGCTCAGCCCGCGACGGGTGTATTGGGGTAGGCATGGGGTTCCATTTGTTCTGAGCCAGGCATGCTTTGCAGTCCGTAAGGATTTAGAACAGTGTTTCTCAACCTTGGCGACTTTAAGTCCTGTGAACTTCAACTCCCAGAATTCCCCAGCCAGCTATCTGATTTAGAAGATACTCGAGGTTTCTGAAAGTAGGCCCTGATTGAATCTGTGATCTTTATTCTAAGATGCTGTAGCAGGCCAAAGTCAAAACATTCATAGTAAATAAACACTAACCATGCAAACAACAGGTTCCAGAAGTTTATCTCCTGGCACCTCCATCCATGTCATTTCGATGGCATTGGGCTCCCCTGGAGAACATGGGGTGAAGAGATCTACTAGAACATTGGGATCGGATAGCGAGGGTCCTTTCACCTTTGAAAGAAACAAGAGTTTTGAGGTCAGGACTGAAAATATTTAGAGGCTTATACAATTAACAAGGATTGGTCAGTTAATTGATATGGCATTTCATCTTTTATCTAACCAGCTTTAACCCTGCTGCTAAAAAAGTTGAATATATAGAAATCTCCTTTGACAAAAATAGTAACTAAATGAATACAAAAATTACTTTTCATCTTTTGCCTAAGCAGCTTTAACATTATTTCCAAAAAGATTAAATATATAGAACTCTCTCTGACAAAAAACTAAACCCTATTCCAGAACAATTATTTACCAAGTTTGGAAACGTATTATGAAACTCATTAGATTTAATGAAAAAAATTACATTTGTCCTGATTAGTAAAACAACTAGAACACAGAATACTATTATACTATTATATAACAACAACAACAACTACTACTACTACTATTACGCCAATTGTGTCATATGGGCTTCAAAATGAATTATATCCCTTTAATCCTGGAAAAAAAGAAGGCTAGTACTGAAAAGCTTTCTTACATTTGGTTAAAAATAAAAAATAAAAACAATAAACCTAGACTTATCGCTTCTGGTTCCTCGCTGAATTTCTACTTTTATGAACAATTGAAAAATAAGAAATTTGCTTGGTGGAGAGACAATAGTCTATTTACTTTATTATTCATAGGGTAAGAGTAAGATCTTTTAAGTCTTTTGCTACAGAAAATTCAGTTATTTTCAATATTCTGAAGTCAGCAGCACTGCAACAAGAAAAGTGAGGGAGACTGTCCAGAATTTCATTGAACTTGAAAATCTTCTAATTGATACCGAATATTTAATAGTGAACATTTAGCAGTTTCTGTTAGGTATAGTCTACTACATATAACTCAGTTGAACTGAAACAGGTAAGTCTTTTATTATTAAATAGAAACAAAATGTGAACATAGCTATAGAGATGGAACAATTTCAGTGGAAAAATGACATCAAGAACACCTCAAATGTTATACTTAGAGAAAACTGGTCCAATATGTTTTATTGGTGGTATATCATTCAAGTCATAATTGGAAAATGAGTAGCTCCCCCCCCCCCATAAACAACGCTGGAAATGGAAAAATAAGTTGGATATTTCTCCCACATGGGCTATTGTAACGCTCAATAATATTACAAATTAATTTATTAAAGAATGGAACATTCCACAAATGGACATTTTGATTAAACTTCAGTTTTAAGCCCAGAGTAAATCAGGTATATATTAGTATCAGATGAGACTGAGACCACAATATAACAGTCTAAGAAACCTCTCTGCCATCTTTGTACTGTTCCATTGTACATTGCCAAAGCTAATAAACACTAATATATTTCTAAACCAAACATACCCCTTTAGTAGTAGTAAAAGAACGAAGGGGTAGTAGATGGAGAGATTGGGAAAGGCAGGGTGATATTTAACTCTCTCACTAGCATCTCCAACAGTTCCTCTCCCAAGAGATCTGGGATTTAGAAACAGGCCCTAATTCTTAAAACTGGAAAAAAAGTTTTAAAAAAAGTTATAAAAGAAGCCCCAACCTGTAGGAAAACTTTAGGGGAAAAATTGGAGTTAAATTAATGAGCTAATTGTTGCTTTCATTCATCCCCTTCTGCTCCAAGAACAGAACTTATAGAGACTGAGTTTGCTTTCCACCACTAGCACTCCAAAATTAGACCGAGGTGAGCAAAACTTGAGTTTATGCTGCATTTCAGAGACATGGAATCAGAAAACAGGTCCCTTAGGCCAGTGTTTCTCAACCTTGGCGACTTTAAGTCCTGTGGACTTCAACTCCCAGAATCCCCCAGCCAGCACAGCTCTGCTGGCTGGAGAATTCTGGGAGTTGATGTCCACAAGTCTTCAAGTTGCCAAGTTTGGGAACCACTGTTCTAAATCAATGAAGTTACTTCTCAATCCTGCTAGGACACAGTTTCCCAAACTGTGGGATAGTGGAGAGGTGTGAGGAACCTTTTTAGTTGTACATTATTACAATAAGTCCACCAGAACTATTTCCTCCTTTCTTTTGAAAATTGGGACATCTGCTATTGTTTAATCTTAATCTTAAATTTAATCTTAATCCTAATCTTCCTTTAGCACCAAATCTATTCTCCCAAATTTTAAAAAGTTAATAGGAAACACATTTTTGGGGGGGGGGTATCATAGATGGATACAGTTTGGATGCAGTTAGGCTAGGCTCCTGCATTCATTTAAGGGGACTGAGTAATTTCTTATTAATCTTAAGCAGAAATTCTGATCTAATATCAGTTCCTATTGTGCAATGGTTTATATAGCTCATTTGGGAGAATAAGAGTTGAGCAATTCTGCCTTCTCCTTGCCACCACTTCATATTTCATTTTCTATACCAAGCAGCAAAATTTGTATTTTATTCTTCTGGCTGGGGGAATTCTGGGAGTTGAAGTCCACGGGACTTAAAGTCGCCAAGGTTGAGAAACACTGCCTTAGGCAGTATTTTTTTTATTCTTGGCAAGAAAAGAAAAGAAATCCAGCTACTCACTTTCTTAAAATGTGTCGCTGATTGAACTTTCCTAACTGGCTGCATTAGAGCATCACGTACTATGACGCTAACATCGGCCCCTGAATAGCCATCGGTTCGTTTTCCAAGTTCCCGATAATCTGATTCAGACAAAGTATTTTTAGTAGTCCCAAGATGAAGCTTAAACATTGAAGCTCTTGCATGATCTTCAGGTAAGGGAATATAAATCCGCTTCTCAAACCTTTTAAAAAAAAATCACAAATATTAACACTTATCCAGGCCCATAATAAAAACATTTCAAAAGCTGAACATGATGGTCGTGCTCCTCTATTAATCTAAATTAAACAAGTTATCAAAACATTTTTTTTTAAGACAGCAAATAAAAAAAACTAAATCTAAGGAGTTGCTTGAGGTATAACATTCCTGGATCAGCAACCAGAACTGGGGATAAGAATTAAGGCAGAATATTTCCAGTATTAATTGCCAAGTTTGAGCTTCAGTCCTCGTTTTCTATTAGTCACTGCTTCCTGTTATGGAAAACTAATGTTTTTAATAGAGAAATTTGCCAGTTACATCCCTGCACTGTGGTGGCACAATGACTAGAATGCAGTATTGCAGGATCCATCTGTTTACTGCCAACTGCCAGCAGCTCAATTGTCATCAGCTGAAGGTTGACTCAGCTTTCCATCCTTCTGAGGTGGGTGAAATGAGAGCCCAGATTGTTGAGGACAATAGGCTGACTCTATAAACTGCTTAGAGAGGGCTGTAAAGCACTGTGAAGCAGCATATAAGTCAAAGTGCTATTGCTATTTATTATAGGAATGTAATGTTATGCTACCTTGGTGCCCTTTTTTGATATTGATAAAATAACACCTCCTGTCAGCCTCTGCTTTGCTGTTGCTTCGGCTGCCATGAAACGGGGAGGGAGGGCATGGTATTTGGGAGGGGTTACTAATTGTGCTGGAGGAAGGTTCTGGAGCTCAACTGGCTGTCGGACTACGCATGCGTAGGAGAATCCCGCCAGGACTAACGGCACCGACATTCCATCTTCGTGATGCCTTTTGAAGTTATCTCACACCTGACACTTGGGAGAATTATGATTGGACTGTAACTGTGATGCCAAGGGGAGGGGTATGGGTTATTCTATATATCAATCACTTTCGCGTCTAAATAATCAGACTTCGCTTCGCTATGCCTTTAATCATTTATAATTAGTAAAAGTACACTTGATTTCTACTCATGGAGTCTCGTGGTCTTCTTTCCTAATTATCTAATGGAGAGGTTCTGACACCTCATTTATGCTGATGTCAAAAAATCTTCTGTTTACATAAACAAGGAAATGCGTTAACTGTGATGTAAAATCAGTTTTCCAGTCCATTCCGGCTCAAACTGTAAGAGAGAAGTCAATACCTCCTTCTTATAGCAGAATCTAGAACCCAAGGGATATTTGTAGCTCCAAGAACCAAAATCCCTTCATTGTCTGTTCCAACTCCTAGAAAACAAATGAATTTAAAAAACGGCCCATTAGTAGAATGTATAGCAAAAAGGTTACGAAATAAATATACCATAAAACTTTCAGCTCCACATATTATATATTAAATACATTGATGCATGTAGCCTCATTAAACACCATTGTATTTTATAGCCATTGCGTAATATACACTCATGCTTTAAAGTACTGCAATCAACTACTTTAATAATCTTACCTTGCATCTGAACCAAAAACTCTGTTTTAATTCTCCGGGCTGCCTCGCTTTCATTTTCACTTCGGGAACCACACAAAGAATCGATTTCATCAATGAAGATAATTGAAGGTTTATTTTCTCTGGCAAGTTGGAATAGATTTTTCACCAGCCTAGGAAGCAATTTAAATTACATTAAAGAAAAGGCAGTGATGCAGCAAGACAATGTTAATGTAAAATGTTAATCTACCATGCATAAGAACGCCTTCAAAACTTCTGCAATTAATCTAGCTTTAGTTAAGATATCAGTCATTTCAGATAAAAATGACTTTCATTCAATTGCTTCATACACACTTTCACAAATTAAACTGTAAAGTCATAAATTCTTGGACAGCTTTTAATGATCACTAGAGCAAACATCCTTTCTGCAAAGGAGTTAGATAATTTGTGAAAAATAGTTGTTATAGGGATTGGATGGCCTTAAACATTTCTTAAATAAATAATTGTGAAGGACACATGTTTTGGGGAATAATCCACAAGATTTGGATTTGGATTTATTACATTTGTATGCCGCCCTTTTCCCCAAAGGGGAAAATACTTAATACCATAATAAATACTTAAGACCATCTTTCTTTCTGACTCGTTTTATCTTTATTCTTTAATCATCTTAACATCTTTTTATTCCCTTGTCCTTTCTCTCGATTACATAAAAATTGCATAAAATTTACATTCAATTCATTCCACTGTTTTATCAAATATGGACAATGAGTGGTTGAGGGGACATGGAGCCCAGTAATTAAAAGCAAAAATGCTTATTTTGATGAAAATATTAGGGAATGGTTTTTCTGAAATAGTGCTACTGAGAGCAGAAGATGATGGTATCTGTCCTCTTCCAGCAGAGAATAAAATTGTAACAATGCCTAGTTTTGACTCAAAATCTAGACAATGTTGGTCAGGCATTGAAAATTGCTGGTCAGAGAAGCAGCACATTGTTTTGCTGAATAGTGTAAGACAACAACAAAAAAAATTAGTTAATTTGATTTTAAGAGCCGAGGTGGCGCAGTGGTTAGGGTGCAGTACTGCAGGCCACTTCAGCTGACTGCTATCTGCAGTTCGGCGGTTCAAATCTCACCGGCTCAAAGGTTGACTCAGCCTTCCATCCTTCCGAGGTGGGTGAAATGAGGACCCGGATTGTTGTTGGGGGCGATATGCTGACTCTGTAAACCGCTTAGAGAGGGCTGAAAGCCCTATGAAGCAGTATATACGTCTAACTGCTATTGCTAATTTAGCTATTCATTCAATTCTGCATTCACCTCTCCCCCTCTTTCATTTTAAGATAAAACGCTATCTTAGATCCTAGCATTTTCCCATCAATGGGCATCATGAAAGATGCAAAACCATCAGATTTTCTTTATACTGTACAGGCATATAAATTAGTTTATAAACTCCAGTTTTACTTCTTCCTCAGTAAGAAATTCAAGATTATAAATCTGTTTCTTTCTTGTTTTTTTACATATAGCTGTCACTGAATAATTCTATAAAAATAGTAACTATTATAAAATGGGTCTTGCTACTGTGAATGATACATGTGATACATGACAGAACGATGGAGAATAATAGAATCAGTCCTCATAAGAATAAATTAACCAGAGATACACATAGTTTCTATTTCTTAGGATTCTGACATAGATTGAATATAATAAATTGAGGTGGGGGAAGAAAGAAAGCTTCATGCTAGAATATTGCAATTTTACTCAGATATCAGGGGCAGCTTGCCTACCCTGCTCCACAGTGTAATTATTTCTAGATTGATTTTGAACATTTTAGGTTAGGCAACAGTTGGCTATTTAAGTTTATTTCCTGGGTTGAAGATTTCAAATGTTTAAATTGTTTGTTCGGTTACTACTCACTTTTCACTCTCTCCCAACCATTTTGAGACAAGATCTGAAGATGACACAGAGAAGAATGTAGAATTGTTAGCTTCTGTTGCAACAGCTTTTGCCAAGTAGGATTTCCCGGTTCCTGGAGGTCCAAACAGAAGGATCCCTCTCCAGGGAGTTCGTTTCCCTAAAAATAAATGAGTGACATGATACATTATGCTTTTGAAAAATCTAGTAAGTTGCATGCAAATTTAGCACACGCAAAGCAGTCACACACTTCTCAAAAATATGTTAACAATAAAAAAAAAAATCTCTTTTGCACCCCATTATCGCGCAGGCTTAATCTGGACAGCTTGGTCGGTATAGTGGCACTGTTATCTAATTCCAGGTCGGAACTTAATTGTAGAGAAGGAAGTTGAGCTGCATTGTGAATTGGATAGAGCTGATGTCACCTGGCTATGTCTTCACAGGAATTCCGCGCAGCACTCAATGCAGGTGAGATCATTGTGGGTGAGTTCCTGCAATCCATACATGCATGACCATCCTTAACAGGGTTTCTTTCTGTCCAAAGCTAACACCAGATAGAGACTCGTAGGGACAAAGTGGAGAAGCTACTTGTATTCCACAGACATGTCTTGGAAGTGGAATACAGAATCCCAAAACTTGGGGGATTAACATCGTATTAAAACAACCCTCACCCTGGAACATTATGTCTTCATCACAATAATGAAATTGTCCCAATTGTCATTAGACCCACACTCTTAGCCATACTGACTAAAATACTGCAATTAATTATCCTAATGTATTTCAATAGTACCAGATTGAGGTTGAGTGGTTTGTAACGTGAGTTTTGCCCCATTTTATGACCCTTCTTGCCACAGTTGTTAAGTGAAACTGGCTTCCTCATTGACTTTGCTTGTCAGAAGGTTGCACAAAGGGATCACATGATCCCGGGACACTGCAACCGTCATAAATATGAATCAGTTGCCAAGCATTTGAATATTCATCATATGAGCCAGTGGTGGGTTTCAAAATTTTTTTGAACCTACTCTGTGGGTGTGGCCTCCTTTGTGGGAGTGGCTTGCTGGCCATGTGACCTGGTAGGAGTGGCTTGCCGGCCATGTGTTCTCTCTCTCTCTCTCTTTCCTTCCTTTTGTCTCTCTGTCTCTCTGTCCCTTTTTCCTTTTTTTCTTTCATCTCTCTCTCACTTTTCCTTCCTTCCTTCCTTCCTTCCTTCCTTCCTTCCCTCCCTCCTTCCTTCCTTCCTTCCTCTCTCTGTGTCAGTCAGTCAGTCTGTCTGTCTGTGTGTGTGTGTGGGGGCAGTGGTGGGTTTCAAAAATGTTTGGAACCTCTTCTGTAGGTGTGGCCTGCTTTCCGTGTCCACTGGTGGAATCTAACCAGTTTGGTAGATTTGACGAACCGGTTCTACCGAATAGGTGCGAGAACTGGTAGGAACCCACCTCTGATATGAGCATGGGAATGCTGCAATGGTTGTGTGGAAAATGGTCATAAGTCACTTTTTTTTCACAAGTCACCGTTGTAACTTCGAATGGACACTAAATGAACTGTTGTAAATCAAGTATTACCAAGGATTAACTGTTACAAATCAAGGATTATTTATTTGTGTAATAAAATTACACAAATTTTATGTTGAGCAATCTTCTCTACAGTGAAACTGAAACCAGTTGAGTGTTTTTATGAACTTCTATTAACGAATAAGATTAATAGCTTTTGTAGTTAGAATTTCTTGGCAGAGTAAGGTTATATTTAGATGATGAAAAATATTATCACTTTTTATTCTTCCCTTCAAGGAACACAGCCAGTACCTATTGCCTCTGCTCAGCCCATTTTATATCCAAATATAGTTAATTAAGCTGACTGGGAGATACTAATCTAGATGTTTCCAGCCTTAAGTCTCACTTCCCTGAGCTCTACGTTACATTAGTCCTACGTATTTGATGGAAAGCTCCCGTATCCAACAAGTTCATCAGTAATAAAGGTACAAATCTTGGCCATTGGTGCAAGAATTAGCAGTGTCTATTCAAGCACGTGACTAGCATAAAGAACAAAACAAATATAGAACAAAAATGGAGATTTTTACTCCATTAACATAGCAATAAAATTCCACAGAGATATGTAACGTAAGTCAGCCAAAAACATCCAATCAGGTAACTCCATATACTCATATTCTTGCATTTAGCCATAACTATTATTGTTCCTTTGAGAACAGATTTCTCAACTATATTGCCGCACTTACACTGCGTCTATCTTTCTTATGAAAGCTAAATGACCTCAGTTGTACTCTCTATCTGAAAAAAACCTGAGGATTGGACCAAGAAGGCACTGATTGCATATTCACTTGCTTCTCACCTGTAAAAAGATGAGGAAATTTAATGGGCAATATTACTGCTTCTTTAAGGGCTTCCTTTGCTCCTTCTAGTCCAGCAACATCATTCCATTTGACGTTTGGTCGTTCCATGACAATGGCACCTGTAAAGCAAAAGACTATAGGTCAGGCCTGTCAAACTGGCGGTCCGTGGGCTAGACGCATCCTGTGCAGGCCACACCCACCCTGGCTCTGCAAAGGGCAAAAACGCTGTGAGACATCACGATACGTCACGTGACGCAATCGAGTTTGACACCCAGGAAGATTCAACTGGTCCAGAATGCGGCTGCGCGGGTTATCATGGGGGCACCTAGGTGCTCCCATGTTACACCCCTTTTAGGCGGCCTGCACTGGTTGCCGGTTGTCTTCCGGGTGCAATTCAAGGTACTAATTATGACCTTTAAAGCGCTCCATGGCTTAGGCCCAGGATACCTGCGAGACCACCTACTCCCACCGGTAGCCTCCCACCGTCCAGTGCGACCCCACAGAGTTGGCCTCCTCAGGGTGCCGTCAGCCAGACAGTGTCGGCTAGCGACCCCCAGGGGGAGAGCCTTCTCTGTGGGAGCCCCTTCCCTCTGGAATGAGCTGCCCCCGGAGCTTCGTATAATCCCCGACCTCCAGTCCTTCCGACGTGCCCTAAAAAGTTTGCTTTTCCAGCAAGCCGGCCTGGCCTGAACAAAACAAAATAACTTATTGACCACTGTTAATTTTAATTCAATTTTTTTTAAAAAAAATGTATTGCCAATTTTAATTGGGTTTGGGATATTCTATTTAATTATTTTTTTTAACTTTTGTATTGTGTGTTTCTTTTAATTGTTGTACGCCGCCCTGAGTCCTTGGGAGAAGGGCGGCATATAAATCTAATAAATCTCAAATCTCAATCTCTCATAGGTAATCACATTCCATACTATTATTCCTTATAAATTATCTCCTTTAGAGTAGAATCTGAAACAAAAACTTTTGACAATCAATAGGAGAATGCAACCAGAGCATATTTATGGTTTACTTCAGACAAAAACAAGTGATCAAGTTATGGTCATTTCACTACTTGAAATACTATTCTAATCCAAAATAAATGCAAATTGCTACAATGCTATCACTAAATTTCACTGAATGCTTGCCAAAATGTAAAGATCCTATGTTTTTTTCTGTAAATCTGAATTTTAACTTGATTACAATGAAGCAAAACACATTGGTTCGCCTCCCAAGAAGTAAACAGGGAAGATTTATTTCGTGCCCTTAGATTGCTGTGAAATCTGTAAGACAGCCCCCCATGCCTTTTTATATAATTCATGTAAATTCTAATAAAGGAGAATACTTGTAGCTCAGGATTGACATGATGCTTACTATTATATTCTAGAATATAAAATGACAGCAACCTGCACTCCTTACGAGCACTGATGTTGTTATCTGGTTTGGTTAATGAAACGTCTGCAAGAAAAGAAGCAAGCTGAGAGAGCACCAAGGCGTGACCCGACAAAAGGGCGAACGACAAAATCGCGCCCGACTAAACCACGTCGCTAAAACCGCAACGTCATCAACGCGCCGACAACAGCGCAGAGACAGAAGGGCGCTTTATAACAGCGTGGCGACAGAAAGCCGATTTAACTGAAGGTAAGGATTAGGTTTAGGGTTAGGTTTAGTTTTACAGCGTGCTTCTGTCGCCGCGCTGTTGTTGGCGCAATTCAGCGCTCATTCGTCGGAGCGCTTTAGAACACGCGGTTTTGTCACCGCGGTTTAGTCGGGCGCGGTTTTGTCGTTCGCCCTTTTGTCGGTGAACCGCACCAAGGACCCCTCATACCAATTCACCATAGGCACAGTGATGCTAAAAGGTTTGTGGATGCATTTGAATTTTTAATATTTCTGCATAAATGTGAACTAAAATGAGATCTCTTCTCCAAGCAAGTCCTAAAACTAGACAAACGACCAAATTAAATAAAGGGGGTCAAAAACATTATGCTTGTTTATTAGTTGGGGAAAATGATCCAAAGGTTAATATCTGAGTGTGGCAAAAGGATATGAATCTCTAGGATTATAACTTCATTTGAAGGGAAAATTAGAGTCCGGCATTTCAACCAACAGAAGTTAAGTGGTGGAGGGGCAATTCCTACATTATTCAAAGAACAGGATTCTGGATATTCTCTATCGAAGAAGTCTGTTCTTCATAACACAAGAAGGGTGGCATGGTTCAAACAAAGAAGGTTTTTGAGCACTTCCAAAAAAAAAAAAAAAAAACAGTTGTTGATGTTCACCAGGCAGGAAATTGTTACAGAACTATTTCCAAACAGTTTGCACTCCACCAGGTCACTGTCATGCAGATCATGTATAAATGGAGACAATTTAATGTCATCATCGGATGGTCGACCAACCATATCACACCAAGAATAAGCAAATAAGAATACTTTGGGAAGTCTTAGATGTTATCTAGGATAACATCTAAGGAATTTAAGGCTTGCTTTTGAGAATGTCAATGAACATTGAACAATGGTGTGTATGGCAGGATTCAAGGAGAAAGCCATTAGTCTCCAAAAAGAACATTATTGCCTATTTACAGTTTCTGAAACATCATGTCAATAATCCAGAAAGCTCTTGGGACAATGTTCCAAAATAGAACTTTTTAGTATCAATGCAGAGTGTTATGTTTGATAAACAATTCCAGCATAAGAGCCTTCTTCCACCTGTGAAACATGTGCTGGCAGTATGATATGCGTTTGGCACTATCTCCAAGTCAAGATAGTTTGACATCAATGATGGAACTATGAATTCTGAATTCTACCAGCAAATTCCACAGGAAAATGTCAGGATACCTATCTGTGAACTGAAGCGCCAGAGAAATTGTTATAAATGTAAGACAATAATCCAAAACACACAAATCATATGGCCAAAAAAGTGGTTAAAGCAGCAAAAAGTTAATGTTCTGAAGTAACCAAGTACTGTCTGTAAGGGAGAATGGGCCAAAACTCCTCCGAGCCAACTATGCATTTACAGTAAGATTGATTAACCATTATCAGAAATTTTTAGTTTGAGTTATTACTGATCCAGGAGGCTCACCAGTTATTGAAAGCAAAAATTCAGATACTTTTGTCACACATAATTTTGGGAGTTTTGAATCTTTTTCACTCAGTAAATGAACAAATAATAGAATTGTCCTCATAAAACATCGTAAGAGATGGCAGAGGTTGATGCTAGTAAATAGCAATAGCAGTTAGACTTATATACCACTTCATAGGGCTTTCAGCCCTCTCTAAGCGGTTTACAGAGTCAGCATATCGCCCCCAACAGTCTGGGTCCTCATTTTACCCACCTCGGAAGGACGGAAGGCTGAGTCAACCTTTGAGCCGGTGAGATTAGAACCGCTGAACTGCAGATAACAGTCAGCTGAAGTGGCCTGCAGTGCTGCACCCTAACCACTGCGCCACCTCGGCTCCTCGGAAGACGTCAATTCTTCCTTACATTCCTTAATTTTTTCATAATGAAGATTTTCTTTAACCTTCCCACAAAAGCAAAGTTTAATCTGGTACACCGTGCAGCAGCAAACCACCATCTTGCTCACTATAAGAACTGAAAGGCTGGGATCAACAAGAAATCAAAGTTATTTGAAAGAGGAATCACTATTTACAAATAGTCAAGAAGCAAAAGAGTCTAGGTATCAGGTTTGAAAGTATCTTGTGTGCCTTTTTCACTTATGAAATCCACTTCACGATTTCGTGATAGGAAAGCGCGCTTAATATGTAATACCTTGCAACCCTTCATCTGACAACTTGATAGAAACATTTGTGTTCAAAATATTAAGAGCTTCATGGAAGGCTACCTTGAAGTTGATTCTGTAGCTTCTTTTTTTCAGGATCATCTGATTCTCCTTCCCCATCACTATCATTCCTAATTTGGGTGTAAGTAAAGCACACAGCTAAAACAGAGATAAATCATTTTGCTCAAATCTGATTCATTTCTAACACAAGTAGTCTTCCCTTAGAGAACATACCAAAAAATACCGTAGGTTTGGATTATTATACATCTTAAAGTATATTATTACCAAAGGAATAACAAGTTATTATAGACAAGTTATAATTTAGTCTTTCTTAAGTAGATTCTTACTCTGACCTGGCCACTTACTCTTCTAACACCCACCTCCCAAATTATACAAGATCTCTCAATATGCTGAGGAAGGGATACATTTATTCTTAACATGATTTCCAGTAAGTGTGAGAGTTAAAGTTTGAAAAGCTGCTGCTGCTGCTATAGGGAGAAACCAAATAAGTTCAGTCATTACAAAGCTCTCTCCAAACAGCATGGAAATAGTTTTCCTGCCTTCAAACAGGAAAAAGCACTGAGGCCCCAAATTAATTTGAATACAATAGATGCATCCAATTTTAAATCATGTTTGGAACAGATCCAACAATATCATCAGCCATTGATTCTGAATTCAATCCGATATTCTACCGCTATTTCATGATTAGAAACAATAAGTTTATCACAATTTTTCTTAAAAAAAATGCAAGGAAAAATGGGCAGATATCCAAAGTCTAACTGCCCCCTCCCACAATCCCAAGATAGCCGAAACAGATACAACATCATTCAACTGATTTCAATTCAGCAAATGGGAACAGTTCACAAAGTACCCCTGACAAAAGTTTGTAACCAAATAGTCTGGCCTAATTAACAAAAATCAAAAAGTTCTTCACTGATATTTGACTCCGTTCCTTCCCTGTTTTTGGTCCTAGATTCTAAGATGTATGTCCATTCAGATGTGTGTGTGTGTGTGTGTGTGTGTGTGTGTTTGTGTGTGTGTATGTATCGATTCCCAGTAAGGGTGTGGCTAGGTGATGAGAGCTAAATAGCTTGAAATAGTTCTATACTAGTCTCCCTTTATTTATTTATCAGCACAAATGCAACATCTATCTATCTATCTATCTATCTATCTATCTATCTATCTATCTATCTATCATCTATCTATCATCTATCTATCTATCTATCTATCTATCATCTCTCTCTCTCTCTCTCTCTCTCTCTCTCTCTCTCTCTCTCTCTCTCTCTCTCTCTCTCTATATATATATATATATATATATATATATATATATATATATATATATATATATATATATATATATATATATATGCACACATAAAAAACACAGGGTCTTTAGCAGTGGTGGGTTTCCATTTTTTTTTTTTACTATCAGTTTGCTGGTGCGCGCTGCTTCTACACATGCGCAGAAGCGTCTGGGCGGAGCCTCGTGCCGCCGCTACCAGTTCACATGATCTGGGCTGAACTGGGAGCAGCCCACCTCTGGTCTTCAGTACTATATCCTAAAGAACTAAGAGGAATTTAGAACTAAGTAGAAATTTCCTGGCAGTTAGAACAATTAAGCAGTGGAACAACTTGCCTCCAGAAGTTGTGAACGCTCCAACACTGGAAGTTTTTAAGAAGAGGTTGGATAGCCATTTGTCTGAAGTGGTGTAGGGTTTCCTGCCTAAGCAAGGGGTTGGACTAGAAGACCTCCAAGGTACCTGTTACAACTCTGTTATTCTATTCTATTCTATTCTATTCTATTCTATTTGTCTGAAGTGGTGTAGGGTTTCCTGCCTAAGCAGGGGGTTGGACTAGAAGACCTCCAAGGTACCTGTTACAACTCTGTTATTCCATTCCATTCCATTCCATTCTATTCTATTCTATTCTATTCTATTCTATGTTATTTCCTAACCCCTCTGGAAAGAAAAAACTAAAAGAAATTACAATGCATATAATTCTTAGAACCAGATATTTCAGAAACTAGTAAAATGACTATGTATAGGAAAATGGTGATATATAAGTTAATTGGAGTTAGAAAAATTTGATATAAAATGCAGAATATACTGTAATATTTCCACAATTTGCTAAGATCCAACAATATTTTTGGGTAATTTTTTGCATGATACAGAGAGGAACAAATATGTACAATAAGGAATAAATTGGAATATTACGATTGGACTAAACGAAGAAGATGGCATACCCTTTTTCATCAGGCGGTCCAGATTCTTTCACTGGTTTAAGAGGCTTTTTCTCCTTCTTTTTCAAATAGTCCTTCAGCTTTTCTGCTCTGTCCAAATATTCCGTGCATTTTGCTCTGATGCTTTGTTTTGCTTTGTCTCCCTGTGCTTCATCTGATAAGAAAAAAGTCTTTTACTTCTTAAAGAAATAGCTACTTAAACCACACACATACACAATCTTTCTCTTTAAAGCACTACAAATTGTTATCAGTGAATAAATGAGTCTTGTTTTGCTGATTTTTCAGTTAAGACACTGGAATAGCCTAACAATTCTTAGATTTTTAAACAACGTTGGCTATGTTCTTGAACTTAAAGACAAAACAGATTAGGATATTTTTAACAGATTGGAATTTATAAGCAAACAAATATGTACAGCTTCTATACGTCACCGGACCTTTCTCAGGAGGAAAAAAAAACATAATTTTATAGAAAACTAAATAAAATGGGATAAGAAGAGATAAACTAAATAGTAACTAAATTCGTACTTATTATTTCTAATGAATTGGAGTGTGCATTCGGTTAAGTAACTTTCTAAATGTCTAAAAATTTCCCTTGAAATGTTAGATGGTCTTTTGATAGTCCAGAAAATGTAGCAAGACACAAAACACAGATTATAAGCAAGATGAGTTGACCTCTTAACTGAACTTCAGTGTTCAGTTTATTTATGTATCTTCTCCCACATTTTTAGTTGTTCTGTCTCCTGCTTTCTCAAGTTAATTAATTTCCCATCTTCATTGTTTTTTCTTACTCTTTCTTAATCTTTATTAATTAATATTAATTAATCTTACAATTCTTTTGGGAGGCATTCTTCACCCAACACAGAATATATCCATTTTCTGCCTTTTGCTCTCACTGATAGCCAACTAACATTTCTTTAAGTATCTATTTCACAACAAATTCTTAAGTTCTTCCTCAAAATGCTAATGATCTTATTTCAACTGAAAGTCGTGGAAAATTCACACATTAACATATTAATTTATTACTAAGTATTTCTACCTTTAAAGGGAATCCTTTAAGGACAGTAGGATAGGAGCCTAATCAGAACAATTAACTATATCCTTCTCTTGAGGCTATTAAAAAATGTAAATATAATCTGTAGTTTTAGAAAACATCCCAAAAGTTCTAAAAGCCATTAGGAAGATCAGTGCATTCATTTTTGCTTCTAAAACAGAGAAGAATGTGAAGTTTATTTCTAGCCACGAATATTTAGCATAACTCTTACATTTAACAACATGAAGAAAATATTGGACAGCATGTTGATACAAACGCAGGGCTTCCTCAAAGTTCCCTGCTTTATCTTCTTGTGCTGCTTTGCTAGCAAGGTCTATTGCTTTCTAGAAAAGAATACAATATTAAAAAAGAATATTAGGTCAATTGTTCTTTAAGTAAAATAGGTTTTCAACATACAAACCCAAGAATGTATGATTACATGTCCATTTTAAACTATTGTTGAAAGTTAAATCTTGTGTGTGTGTGTTTGTGTGTGCTGTTTATGTTGCATTATTTTCTATGAATCCCACAAAAACATTCCTGCCAGGACCCAAACTTTCAGTAGAAGCTTTCTCTCTTCTAACCTGATGATTTATTATCTAATACTAGGGTGGATAAAAATCAATGGTTTTTTTTTTAAAAAAAGTTTAATTTAAATTGGATTTTTTGATTTTTATTAAATTTATTTTAATAAAATGTTTGTGGAGTAAAACTATCTATCTAAAGATAGTTTACTATTTAAGATACATTAATAATTTAGTTTATTCAGCATGAAACGGAGCTTAGCATGAAGCTATATATTCTGCAATATTGGGACTATTGGTAAGTCAACAGTGGGTCAGAGGAGAAGCTGCTGCGGGACAGAGATTTGATTTGATTTTATTATATTTCTATGCCACCCTATTCCCAGAGGGACTCAGGGCGGCTCACAAACCAAGTAAAAGGGGGGGGGGGATACAAACAGGAAGAAAGACAACGGACAAACAACAACAATTTAAAAACAATTAACAGCCACACAGATCGAGCGGGGACGGGAACTCATCAGCCGCCGGCCTGTCGGAACAGCCAGGTTTTAAGGGCTTTGCGGAAAGCCTGAAAGGTGGTGAAGGTCCGAATCTCCACGGGGAGCTCATTCCAGAGATGACAGTTGCTCTTTAAAAATTATGATTTAAATTGAGTTGATTTAAATCAAGCCTTTTTACTAGTGATTTAAATCGTGATTTAAATTGTGATTTAAATCAACTTGATTTAAATCAATTCCACCCTGCCTCATACAATATGTCAGTTTGTTTTTTGTAATTGCATTTAATTATATTCCTACTTATAGGAAGCACCCACATTGCAATTGAAAGCAATGAAATTGTTCTGTAAGGGATTACTAAGGGAAAAATATTGTCCCAAATCTAGCATGTTATATTATGGATATAGTGATGGTTAAAAATTATGACCACCAGGAACATTTCATTGATCTGAATGTGGCCTGAATACCATAGAGATGTTTCATTCTTTATAATACATGAAATATGTGCCAAAAATGTTTGCAAACATTTTTTTTTAAAGTAGCTATTTACGTTTCCAACGTTCTAATAATATAAAATTTGTTTGCAAAAACCAGAAAACATTTTCTTTATAATGCCACACAAAAAATTCATTAGTATTTAATTATTATTTATTGGAAAAATAGTTGCATTAAAATTGTGATAAGGTAATAATCACTTTGCAAGAAGTACACGCATATTTTACCTGTATTTTCAAGTAAGACTTTACATTTATAAATTATAAAAGTTATATAAATGATAGAATAACTAATTCATTACCATGCTACTAGTAATAAACTTTTTTTTTCTTTTTAGCTGTATGTTAAACACCTCCAATCAAACAATAACTTGGTTTAATAATAATACAATTAAACATGACCACTATACTTCCTGTGTGGCTCTGCAATTAAAGTATTTGTGGAAGAACACTGAGACTCAAGAAACGTGGCTACAATTATGGTACAGAGCCAGGGGCATAATCAAGTTAAGTTAAAATTGTTTCCTTCAACCGGTTACAAAGAGGAATAAATAAGAATACTCCTTACATCTCCACCCAGGTACAGGGAGTCATCAACTTACCACCACAGTTTAGCCCAAAATTTATATTGGTATAAGTGAGAAATCCGTTGAGTTTTGTCCCATTTTACAACTTCTCTTACCACATTTGTAAAGTGAATCACTGCACTGCAGTTGTTAAATTAGTAACACGGTTGTTAAGTGAATCTCACGGGTGTCAAACTCGATTGCATCATGTGATGTCACGTGACGTATCCTGACTTTTTTTTTTTGCCTTTGAGGAGCCGGGGTGGCCATGACCTGTGTGCGTGATGCACCTGGGCCCACGAGCTGCCACTTGGGACATCCCTCAGTCAGGTCGCTGCAAGAGGATCGCATGACACTGGGATGCTGCAACCGTCATAAATCTGAAACCGCTGTCAAGCGCCCGAATGCAAATCTCCGTGACCATGGGGGATGATGCTACAGTTGTGAAAAAATGGCTCTATGTCCCCCCTCCCCAGTAGTTTTATAACTTCCAACAGTCACTCGGCCAACGGTTGTAAGTCGAGGACTACCTGCAACAAGAACAAACCCCAAATTTTGAGCCCCTCATTCTGACTCTGACCTAGGGAGGCTTCCGATCTTGCAGAACAGAAACAAACAGGGTAATAACATCAATCCGGAAGCTGCCCCAAGGCATTTCTGAACTTCAACCTTCACTTCTTGAACCTAATAAATCTGGGATCTGAACTCCTGGTAACGTGACTTCCTTTCCTCCCAGCCACTCCTTTAACTCCATCCTCCTCCTCCTCCTCCCTGCTCCTTTAAACCTTCCTGGCTTACAAATCCAGGACTGGAGAGCGCTGGATCAGAGAGATTGCAACCTCCCGCTCCTCACACGGGGCCAGCTACTTAACTATTCAAAGTAAAGGCAAAAAAAAAGAGGGGAGGGGGGGCTTTTCTCTTGCAGGTGGGGGCAACTTGTTCCCTATTACCGGATTAGTCACGGGGGTGGGTGGGTGGGGTGTTGGATCAGAGAGATTGCAACGTCCCGTTCCTCACAAGGGGCCAGCTACTTAATTATTCAAAGTAAAGGCAAAAAAAAAAGAGGGGAGGGGGGGCTTTTCTCTTGCAGGTGGGGGCAACTTGTTCCCTATTCCCGGATTAGTCACGGGGGTGGGTGGGTGGGGGATGTTGGATCAGAGAGATTGCAACGTCCCGTTCCTCACAAGGGGCCAGCTACTTAATTATTCAAAGTAAAGGCCCGATGAAGGCAAAAAAGAGGGGAGGGGGGGGCTTTTCTCTTGCAGGTGGGGGCAACTTGTTCCCTATTACCGGATTAGTCACGGGGGTGTGTGTGTGTGTTGGATCAGAGAGATTGCAACCTCCCGTTCCTCACAAGGGGCCAGCTACTTAACTATTCAAAGTAAAGGCAAAAAAAAAGAGGGGAGGGGGGGCTTTTCTCTTGCAGGTGGGGCAGCTTGTTCCCTATTACCGGATTAGTCCCGTGTGTGTGTGTGTGTGTGTGTGTGTGTGTGTGTGTGTGTTGGATCAGAGAGATTGCAACCTCCCGTTCCTCACAAGGGGCCAGCTACTTAACTATTCAAAGTAAAGGCAAAAAAAAAGAGGGGAGGGGGGGCTTTTCTCTTGCAGGTGGGGCAGCTTGTTCCCTATTACCGGATTAGTCCCGTGTGTGTGTGTGTGTGTGTGTGTGTGTGTGTGTGTGTGTGTGTGTGTGTGTGTGTGTTGGATCAGAGAGATTGCAACCTCCCGTTCCTCACAAGGGGCCAGCTACTTAACTATTCAAAGTAAAGGCAAAAAAAAAGAGGGGAGGGGGGGCTTTTCTCTTGCAGGTGGGGCAGCTTGTTCCCTATTCCCGGATTAGTCCCGGGGGGGGGGGAGGTTGTGTGTGTTGTAGGACCACATTAAATGCCACCCCGGAGGGCAACAGGTGGGACTCAACCCCCCCCAAGTCAGGGTCTCTCCCCCCCCCCCCCAGCGAGCGGCTGGGACGCCTCCCTCCCCCCCCCCCGGTCCCTCCAAACGTCACGCGCCTCGCCCCTCCCCTTTTTTGGAATGTGGGCGGCGCCTTCCCCCACGCGACCACCCGTCCTCCCCCCCCCCTCCCCTCCCTCCACCCGAAGCCAGGAAACGCTCACCTGCAGGTTGGGGGTGGTCGCCATGATGGGCTGGCGAAGGAGCGGGAGGGAAACAAAAAAGGGGGGGGACAAAAGGAACGACCTGTTATCGCGCGCCCACCGCCTTTAAAAAAAAAACGACAACAACTCCGCCCCTTCCCCCCCCCCCCCCTTCGTCGTTCTGAGGAGACAGAAATTATCTCTTAAATAAATAATAAAAAAACACACACACACAAAAAAAAGGCCCCCCAAACAGCCCCGGATTTCTCAACAACTTCCGCAATTCGGTCCCTTCAGCCGGCCCGAGAAAAAATCGACCCGAAAGGCTCTTCCGCATCCGGTGTGACGTCACCGCGCTGCGCCCTCGTCGGAACCTGATGGACGGGTTTTCAAAACCGGAAGTGCAAAATGACGGGCCGCTTCGTGATACCATTGAGGGTGGGGATGGGTGGGGAGGGGCGCATGCGCGGCAGGCTGGCCCTCTTCCGCCTTCCTGTTTGCGTTCCTCTGCTTGCACTTATGGGGGATGATTGCTCGCAATTATGCAATGGGATTGCAAAGGAACGCGCCTATTTGCTTAAAAGCAACTTTTAAAAAACAAAATCCTAAGGTGCAATCCTATTTACTGAGTAGGCTTAGCTTAAATTAATGCTTAATATAATGAGGGTGACTTCCTTCGGAGGAAATGGGAGATTGCAATGGTTTGGTTTGTAGGAAGTTTATCATCCAGCCCTTTCCCAGAAAAATGAAATATCCTAGGGAAATATTGAAAGGGAAGAATATTTCTCTGGATGCGAAAAGAAAGAAGCATGTTTTAAAAGACAGGGTAGCTGCCTGTAGCTTCCTGCCCATCCCCACTTTGTCAATGGGCCATTAAGAAAGCCAAGCTAGTCCACTTTACATAATAAAGACTTCTCCACTTCAGCTCCAGGGGATGGGATTAAAGCATGATAATATTGGCCCCCAACACACCACATAGCATCTGAGAACTCAACCAAACCTGGATTCAAAATGCAGAGTAGAGAGTTGCCCCTGCATGGGCAACCAATCAGAATGCATTTCTTACACAGGAACAGGAAACAGAGATGGGGCTGAACAGGTTATAAAAAGCCTAGCAAGGCCCTCCCTCAGCCCTTCTCTTCTTCTCCACCAACATTGAAGCATGTGATCACCTTTTCTGTCTTTCCAAGCAGCCTCCATGTCTCCAGTGTCTTTTTCCCCATTTGGAGCTGAACCCAGAAGGACATTTCTTTCAACAGGTTTATGGACTAGTTGTTCTTGCTCTGGCTAGAAAAGCACATTAATGGTGCTTAGCGATAAACAAGAGAGCTCTCCTGTGGGATTAAAGCCCTTTGAACATCATGTTAGGCGTCACTGGCATATTTGACACCAATGGAAAAAGCACCAAAAGGCATCCCATCCTTGGAAAGCACCAAAATACAAGATGAGAAACAATGGATGGAAATTAACTAATTGAGAGAAGCAACCTAGAAACAAGGAGAAATTGCCTAATGGTTGAGAACAATCAATCAATGGGACAACTTGCCTTCAGAAGTTGTGGTTGCTCCATCACTGGAGGCTTTCAAAAAGAGACTGACAGATCATGTATCTGAAATGGTATAGAATTTCTACAATTCTGGGCTCATGGTGGCTCACCAAAATGAAGGTGTTAGCACAATCTGGACACTGATAATTTTTTAAAAAATCAAGTCAAATATACTCCTAATCAAAAAGACATTTAGCTAAAGATCAAGAGATTTCAGGTTATTACGTGACCCCTATAAGTAAATTGCTTTCCAATAGAAGGACATCAGCTGAAAATACCTGAACTAGAAATGGCAAACTGCAATAAATGTCTATGGAGAGTCTCAGTCATCCAGGTCATGGTTGTCCCAAAGGTGCTTTTTTAAGAGGCCACTGGATTTTCTAGTTTTTCTTTGAAGAAGTTTTGCTTCTCATCCAAGAAGCTTCTGCTTTGACTGGATGGTTGGGAACACCTTCAAAGAAAAACCAGAAACTCCAGTTACCTCTTGAAAAAGCACCTTTGGGACAAACTGTAATGAGATATTAATTCCTTGACTGATTATGTGCTATCAAATCCATGTCATCTCTTAGACCTTTAAGATGATCTGATCCAACAGTGCATCCATCACCACTGTAAATGAATCCATCCTGCTTGCTGTGGCCATCCTCTTCTATTTCATTCCCCTTTTCTTACAGACTTTTCAGCTGGGTCTAAGCATTATGTGCCCAACATATAATTTTAGCCTAGTGACTCAAGTGAGAACTTTGGATCGATTTGGTCTATGATCTGTATATTTTCCTCATCCACTCTACTCAAGAATCCTCTCCTGGATTGATGTGGGTTAAGGAGTGGATAACATTAAGGAATTCTAGATAATTGATTGTAGAAGGACATGACTTACTTTTGGGATGGCATACTTTTCTATGGTATAAGGGAACTGTTGTGGCCCAACAGGAACCATTGGAGCTGCCACCAGACTCCCGACAGCGAGGGGCCCTATGAGTCGGCCCTGGAAGATGTGAAGGACCCTGGACAGGGTTCCGACTCCGAGCAGGGCGCAGAAAGGCTGGTTGGAGGCGGCTGAGGCCAGGAGCAGCGGTGAGAGCCAAAGGGGAGTGCTCCCGAAGTCAAGCCTTGGAGCAGTGGGGAGGAGACAAGGGAGTGTGATCCTGACGTCATGCATTGGAGCAGTGGGGCGGAAACAAGGGAGTTGGTCCTGGATGCCCGGCAACGGAGAGCTAATAGGCGTAAAGAACAGTTATGCAGTTACAGGAGATAATGGAACTCAGCTGGTGGTAATTAGGCTCCTCTCAAGACTATAAAAGGAATGGTTTTCCACAAGCTCGTTGTAGGAATCAATGTATTTACTAGAGCTGGAGAAGCTATCGTGGCTATCTTGGCAGGCTGGATTGCTGCCAAGGTTAGTCTGTGCTGGATTGCTGCCAAGGTCTAATAAATAAATCCTTGAAGTATCTTTGTCTCGGCGTGCTTTGGTGTATGAAGAGGGGGGTCAGAACAGGGAACTAAAGCACAGGGTTATTTTAGAAGACATTATTTACGGGAAGCTTTGCTACTGAATTGGGAGAAGATCAAAAGGCAATATTATTTAAAAATCCCAGTCTGGCTATCAACTATTGAAGCTTTTTCATATCCAATCATATACAAAAAGGAACAAACGGTTAGATATGGTGAAATATTGAATGCAGAGGGTGAACTTAAATCTATGCAAGAGTTGAAACAGGAAGGAATAGGAATGAATTGGTTTTCAGATGTGCAAATACAATCTAGATATGATAAAGATAGTAAAATGGAAGGTTTATATGATAAAATGACTGAATTAGACAACGTTTTGACAGGTACTGATGAAAAAGTAATTAAAAAACTAGATGGACACTTAATATAGGTTAGGTTAAAGGAAGAACAAGTTAAAGAATCTATGATAGCTTGGGGGGGGGGAAATTTTGCACATGGGATCATTAAACTAGAGAAATGGCAGAAATTGTGGTGTCAAAATTATAAAATGACAATGTCAACAGCATACAAGGAAAATTTGTATAAGATGTTTTACAGGTGGCACCTATCCCCCAAAGAGAATAGCAAGAATGTCCAAGAAGAAGTCGGAAAAGTGTTGAAAATGTCATCAGACACCGAGTTCATATTATCATATGTAGTGGACTTGCATAGAAGCTAAAAGGCACTGGACTAAAATTCACATGAGGTTGGAGAAAATGATACAAAAACACTTAGACCTTAAACCAGAGATTTTTTTTTTACTGGGAATCATACCAGAAACATATAATAAAGATCTGAAATATTTGATTGTAAATGTTTTAACGGCAGCTAGAATTGTATTTGCAAAAAAAATGGAAAATCAAAAAAATACCAATGCAGGAGGAAGTTATTTGAAAAATAATGGAATGTGCTGAAATGAGTAAATTGACATTCAAAATTAGAGAACAAGAAGATGAACAATTTTATAAGGTATGGGATTTGTTCTACCAGTGGTTAGATTAAAAAAAAAATGGAAATGAAAAATCTTGGATAAGTTTTTCATATTGTAATAATAGAATGAGATAGGTGATACCATAAAGACTTATTATTATTATTAAATAGATGTATAATGATGCAATGGAATATTGGTATATATATATATGAATCAAATATCTAGAATATTTTGTTTAAAATGAAGGCATAACAATAGTAGTTGAATATATGATGTACAATGATAACAATGTATCTATGTATATTTGATGGACAATTCGTGACTTTATATACAATTGAAAATGGGGATGCACAAGTATAAAATGTTGGAGAATTTTTTCATATGGTAAGAACAATATAATGAGATAGGTGATACTATAAAGACATATTATTACTAAATAGATTAATACCGATGTAATGGAATGTTGGTATATACATGAATCTAATTTTTAGAATATTTGTTTAAAATGAAGGAATAACAATCGTAAGCTGAACATATGATCTACAGCGAAAATAATGCACCTATGTATACCTGATGGACAATCTGTGATTTTATATATAATTGAAAGCGGTGATGCACAAATGTTTGTAACCAAATGACATGCTATATGATATGTATTGATGATGGTTTTATGTTTCATGTGATGTTCATCTAAAAATAAAAAATAACTTTATTAAAAAAAAAGAATGGATCAGATGGGCAACTCAGATTTTGAACCATTCCCCAAAATGTTGTCCTTGTCCTTCCCCAAGAGACAAATTCCTTGTCCAATACTTGGCCAATAAAGACTAGTGTCTTTAAAATCTATGTATATTACTAAAATTTTTGGCTGTTTGAAGAATATATTAATAGTGAAAGAATGATTGGATTGACAGAAACTGATAAGCAATTCTGCCTCGTTTTAATTCTGCCAATTAAAATATCTTGACATAATGACCAAGGGATATGATGCTATGAATGGCTAAATGGATATGGACAGTTCCCGTGTCAGTATAAAGAAAAATAATATAAGCATTTTTCCTCTTTGTTACTTATCATTCCTGTAATTAGTAAAGGAGTTTATTGCATCCTGTTATGATATTCCATTGTTAAGTTTGCTACCTCATTCAAATGTGATGACATGAAATACATTTCCCTGATATTGGATAATAATTATTAGTTGTCCATACTATCTTTTGTGGGATGTTTCGACCACTAAATTCCTATATGTTTCTTAATCAACATTTTTAAAGACAACTGTAAAATGAGTGAGTGGTTTCAAATGTTCAGCATTTCTAAGGACGCTAATAGGCATGTTATTATAAATTAAATTAAGGGGTTCCTAATGCTCTCCAAGCTTGGCTGTTTGCTTCAGAGGTGGTATTCAGCAGGTTCAGACCAGTTCTGGAGAACCGGTAGCGGAAATTTTGAGTAGTTCGGAGAACCGGTAAATGCCACCTCTGGCTGGCCCCGCCCCCATCTATTCTCTGCCTCCCGAGTCCCAGCTGATCGGGAGGAAATGGGGATTTTGCAGTAAGCTTCCTCTGCAGTGGGGAGGGAATGGAGATTTTACAGTATCCTTCCCCTGCCACACCCATCAAGCCATGCCCACCAAGCCACGCCACACCCACCAAACCATGCTTACAGAACCAGTAGTAAAAATTTTTGAATCCCACCACTGGTTTGCCTACAGACATGTTATTACCCAACCAGATAACTTCATCAGTGGGAGCAGGAGAAGGACTTACTATCTATCTAAGTGCATCTTGTCCTGCCAGTCTTGGAATGGGTACAACCTGATTCCATGATTAGGGTAATGATTCCTCTCTGATAATTTATTTGGTGCTGTTTCCTGCATGTTGTCTCCTGGTGTGCATGGTGGCGCAGTGGTTAGTGTGCAGTACTGCAGGCCACTTCAGATGACTGTTATCTGCAGTTCAACGGTTCTAATCTCACCGGCTCAAGGTTGACTCAGCCTTCCATCCTTCCGAGGTGGGTGAAATGAGGACCCAGACTGTGGGGGCGATATGCTGACTCTGTAAACCGCTTAGAGAGGGCTGAAAGCCCTATGAAGCGGTATATAAGTCTAACTGCTATTGCTATTGCTATTGTTTCCTTCTCAAGCTTTTGATTGAGAAAATAAGTTTCCCAATTCAAAAGACAGCTAGTTGGTAACAGTTCCTTAATTTCAAGACATATTCTTTAATGGGCAGATCCAACCACCATTTCAATTGGGAAAATGGTTAGCATCTAGGAAATTTATAGAATTCGGACCCATCATTAGACACATAGACCATACAAACCACATTTATGCACCATTCAAAAGAGACAATAATAAAATCTAGGATGGAGACAAGAAACTAGGGTGCATCCCCTCTAGCAGCCAATATTAAGATAAACGGGGGATCAATACCAGCCAATGAGGCTGAAAACAATACCCTAATCAAGGAACCATCAAAAAGCAAACCACACACCCACAAAGGAAAGCATGCACTCACTAATACTGACAGGCCAAGCTGCTGTATATAAAGTATAAATTATTATACGATATATAAACAGGCAGCAAACCCCTTACTTGCACTGATATTACCTATTTGGACAATGAAACATCTACATGGAAACAGTTAAACTCTTGGAGCCACAAGGATTCAATCCCGAACTACATTCTTCTGTTGAAACTAACTAGGTTCATGTTGCAGACCTTAGTTTACAGTTAATGTTTAAGTACACAATAGCTTTTTTAAAGAATCAACAGGCTAGATAAGCATTAACTATATACATTTTTTAGTATTAGCCGAAGGATTAGTGTTAGCCAAGGAATTCTTTGGGATTTACTTCTGACTGTATTGTTAGGTAAGCTCCACATGAGGAGAGCGAGTGCATTCAGCGAAGCGTTGTGAGAGTTGTGTTGGAGAACACACAAACCAGCATACAGAGACACTGCAGTTTAAATAGGCTTTTACTTTCGTGGAAATAGAGGTATCAGAGTCCATCAAACAGTCCAAGTCATACACGGATAAGACAGTCAGTCATCAATGTCTTTCAGTTAAGGGATAATCCAAATAACATAGTCCAGTATCATATAATGAGTTCAGTACTCAAAGTTTGCTAGCAGTTGCAAACTTACAATAGCTCACGGCACTTTCTAACAGCCAGCTTCCAAAACACTCAGATCAGATCAGCCCAGCATCTAACAGAGAGCTAACAGTTGTTCTGTCTCCCTCTTATGGCCGATTGAGGAAACAGCAACCAATAGCATTTTACAGTATGATTTAAAGGAACAGGTACAACATTGTTACATGATTTATATATTGCCAACCCAACCGTTAGATTATATTCCTAACATGTATGACTATAATTGCAATGAAAACGGTGGTGGTGGAGAATCCACTGAAAGCATATTGGGAGGTTTGATTTAACCCCAAAAATGATTAAGTGCCAAAGAGACCAGTTATCTGTGGATTCAGTTTTACTTTTTAATGTGAAGTATCGTATGGGTTCAAATACTGATTCAAAGAAACTTTCTATATTTCCCTTCAATAATTTAGTAATTGATTTCTAGGCATCCGTAGGAAATGGATGGATTTCTCTCTGATACAAAGAGCTTCAGACAAATACATTTGTCAGCCTCGCTTAAGGAGAGGAAATAACTTACCGTAATTTCTACCCACATCTGATAAAGTGATCTTAATTGCCCTCTCAATAAATGAGAATATTTGTAGCTCAGGGCTGAAATGAAGGATTCTTTGTGCTCTGTGGGCTTGGCTGTTTTCCAAATGTTTCATTTCCCAAGTTAGGTAATATCAGTGTTCCTCTGTTATTGTAATTACCCTATTCTGTGGTTGTTATTGCATTTTAAGAATATGCAGATATTTTTATGAAGAGGTGTTGCTTTCTAGTATGTTTTTCCAGCAGTGTTTTCAAAAAGGTGTAATTAAAAAAAAAACCTCATCACAATCTATTATTAACTGTTCAGAATGAAATGACAGGCGTTTCCTGAATATGCTTTTGTTGACTAAAGATGCACATGTGTATTAGAAGCAGGTAACTTCAATTACCAGCATAATCTCTTAAGTATGAGTTCAGTAGACCTTAGACAGAAGACTGAAACAGGAAGAAATCCTGATCTCGCTGGTCATCACAACTTGCATAAACTATAAAAATAATGAAGCTGACAATATGACAATGCCCCTCAGATCCCGTATTAGGATCCTGAAGTGGTTAAAAACATCCCTTGGCAATTGCAATAGCAATAGCAGTTAGACTTATATACCGCTTCATAGGGCTTTCAGCCCTCTCTAAGCGGCTTGCAATACTATCCCACTAATATTTAATACATGATTTCAATGACCAACTACAGAAAGCCTAATGCTAGGCTGTTCATTATTTATTTCATAGCACATATTGATGACTACAACAAGCCTGGATGATCATGTCAATCATCTGAACATAATGTACAAGACCAATAAAACCAGGGTAGTGATACATTAAATTTAAAAAGTATAGTACATCTTGGTACTTAAATTATAAGGTTGGTTTTGTAAGATTACATAGAAAACTTACAACAGGCACTGTTGCATGATCTGCTAGATGTTACTGAAACAAGTTCCCAGCAACTCACACAATTAAAAATATAGGATAGGATTGTTAGGACTAAACAGATTCCGCATCTCTGATCCAAAAGAGCGGTCTCTAATCTTATTGGCATAATAGCAATAGCAATAGCAGTTAGACTTATATACCGCTTCATAGGGCTTTCAGCCCTCTCTAAGCGGTTTACAGAGTCAGCCTATCGCCCCCACAGTCTGGGTCCTCATTTCACCCACCTCGGAAGGATGGAAGGCTGAGTCAACCTTGAGCCGGTGAGATTAGAACCGCTGAACTGCAGATAACAGTCAGCTGAAGTGGCCTGCAGTACTGCACCCCTAACCACTGCGCCACCTCGGCTCTTTGCACCTGATGTTAAAAGAGTAACACCTTTTTTACACCCCATCACAGAAAGCCCAAATCCTCCCAGATAAAAATCTCAAAAACTTTGTATATTAGTCCACAGAAAAGGGGAAACCTTTCTGCGGTATAACACTCAACGGTTTTCATAGCATAACGTCATCTTTCCGCTGTCTGTAGCCCACTTGAACAGAAAAGAAGTAAATGTTTCATGTTGTTTAATCAGAGGTGGGTTCCTACCAGTTTGCACCTATTCGGTAGAACCGGTTCGTCAAATCTACCGAACCGGTTAGAAGAGGTTCCACCAGTGGACCCGGAAAGCAGGCCACACCTACAGAAGAGGTTCCAAATTTTTTTGAAACCCACCACTGCTAAAGGGTTAGGGGTGCAAGGATCTTGTAACTTGACAGCTTTAAGACTTGCATGCTTCATTGCCAGAGTTCCTGAGCCAACGTGACTGGAGGAGGAATTCTGGGAGTTGAAGTCCACAAGTCTTAAAGCTGTCAAGTTTGAACACTCCTAGTTTTTTTCTAAAGGGTTAGGGGTGCGAGCATCTTGTAACTTGACAGCTTTAAGACTTGCATGCTTCAATGCCAGAGTTTCTGAATAGCTACTTGGACCGATCTAAGTACTAATTCATAATTTCATATCCGGTCACATGGGCGGCAAGCCACTCCCATCCGGTCACATGGGTGGCAAGCCACTCCCACAAAGGAGGCCACACCCACAGAGTAGGTTCCAACAATTTTTGAAACCCACCACTGTGTTTAATCAAATGCAGTTGAAATGCTATACAAGCCATTGAGAATATATTCTCCAACTAATCTTATCTGGGTCAGCTTTAAGCCTCGTGAGCACAGGGCGTGTCCATGGAAGCGGACTTCTTGCAGCTTAAAGTGCAATTTCTTTACTCTAAGCCACAGCCTCACCTGCCTACACCGATCTAATGGTGCTATTAGCTTCTCATCATGGTCATGCTCAGCTGCTTCGTCTATTTCATCACAGCCAACTGTTGTGGCCCAGCAGGAACTGTTGGAGCTTCCTACAGACTCTGATAGCGAGGGACCCTGGCTCTGGAAGATGTGGAGGACCCTGGACAGGGTTCAGACTCCGAGCAGGGACCAGAGTGGCTTGTTGGCCACCAGGAGGCGCCTGAGGCATGGACCGGTGGGGAGGAGACAAGGGAGAGTGAGCCGGATGTCAGCAGTGAGTTGTTCCTGGATGCACGCCATCGAAGAGCTACTAGGCGTCAGGAGCAATTATGCAATTACAGGAGGTGATTGTACTCAGCTGGTGGTCATTAGGCTCCTCTCCAGACTCTCCAGGGGAGGAGACAAGCATTACTTGTCCCAGCTTCTGCCAACCTAGCAGTTCAAAAGCATGTAAAAAGTAGAAGTAGAAAAAGTAGAAAAATAGGGACCACATTTGGTGGGAAGGTAACAGCGTTCCGTGCACCTTTGGCATTCACTCATGCCGGCCACATGACCACGGAGACGTCTTCAGACAGCGCTGGCTCTTCGGCTTCGAAACGGAGATGAGCACCGCCCCCTAGAGTCAGAACAACTAGCACATATGTGCGAGGGGAACCTTTACCTTTATAAAACTGCAGGCAGTCCAGGCAGTCACTAAGAGTCAAAACTGATTTGACAACTCTCTCTCTCTCCCTCCCTGTCTCTCTGTGCCTCTCTTTTGTAACCATTACCATCACCGCTGGTTCCAGATTTTGGATAAACTTGGAGGAGCACCTTTTAAACTTGAACAAAGCTTTAAAGGCAATTTTCAAAGCTTTCTGCCAAAAGCAATGACCTTGCTGACGGAGCATTGGGCTCTCTGCCAACCTCCCTGGAGGCCTTTCCTGGACTTTGTTCTGTGCTTCTAGGGTTACAAGGAGGCCACCTTGTGTCTAGAAAGAGAATATTAATTCCTGTTAAATCTTGCGAGGGAAAAAGGTGAAGATAAAGCTTATCCTTGTTTAGTCACGCCTGACTCCAGGGGACAGTGCTCATTTCCATGTCCTACCTGAGGGAGCCACCATTGGCTAAAGATGTTTCTGTGGCCATGTTTCTATAGCTGGCATGACTATATGCTGAGGTGCATTAATAGCAGTTAGACTTATATACCGCTTCATAGGCCTTTCAGCCCTCTCTAAGAGGTTTACAGAGTCAGCATATCGCCCCCAACAACAATCCAGGTCCTCATTTTACCCACCTCGGAAGGATGGAAGGCTGAGTCAACCCCGAGCCAGTGAGATTTCAACAGCCGAACTGCAGAACTGCAGTCAGCTGAAGTAGCCTGCAGTGCTGCATTTAACCACTGCGCCACCTCGGCTCTCTAAGCACAGAGGTGGGTTCCTACTGGTTCGGCCCGGTTCTGCCGAACTGGTAGTGGTATGGCGGCCTGGGTCACTGGAATCGGCAGTGACCCAGGCCTGCCACGTCCCCAAACTGGTTCCCCGGTCACAACCATCACCATCTTTTATTCAGTTCTGCGCATGTGCAGAACAATTTTAATTTAACTGCTCATGCAACGCGCAGCACACATCCAGTGCGCGCACGACCGAATCGGCAGTAAAGCCGACCAGAACCCACTCCTGATGAAGCACTGTTACTTTCCCACTGAAATGATATTTATTTATTCATATTTGCATGCTTTCAAGCTGCTAGGTTGGCAGGAGCTGGGGCAGGAATAGGGGCTCACTCCATCTCACATACTGTTTGGGTCTCAAACTGCCAGCCTTCCGGTCGACAAGTCCAGCATATTTGGTTCTCCTCAAATGCTGCAGATTTAGCCTTTAGAATGATACCTAGAGCACACTTTCCTTTTTTAAAAAGCTCTCAGATCTCAAGACAGATACAGATATTACATTAGGTGTTCTGACCCACCCTTGTCCCACACCGAGCCAAAGATACTTTAAGGAATTTATTAAAAGACAGACAGGTCCTTGGCAGCAAACCAGCACAGATAAGCCTTGGCAGCAATCCAGCCTGCCAAGGTAGCCACAAAAGTTCTCCAACTTTTAGTCAATGCGTTGACTCCTGCAAAAGGGGCGTGTGCACAAGCATTCCTCTTATAGTCTTGAGAGGAGCCTAATGACCACCAGCTGAGTGCAATTATCTCCTGTAACTGCGTAACTGTTCCTTATGCCTATTAGCTCATTGGTGCCGGGCATCTAGAAACAACTCACTGCTGATGTCCGGATCACACTCCCTTGTCTCCTCCCCACTGGTCCAAGGCTCAGGCGCCTCCTGGTGGCCAACCAGCCTCTCTGTGCCCTGCTCGGAGTCGGAACCCTGTCCAGGGTCCTCCACATCTTCCAAAGCCAATTCATAGGGCCCCTCGCTGTCGGAGTCTGGTGGCAGCTCCAACGGCTCCTTCTGGGCCACAACAATTAGATAATGCCTTCATGTATTGGTAGTCCTTGACTAATGACCAGTTGCTTAGCAACCATTCAAAGTTACTACCTTCAGGTAATATGACCTGGATTCAAAGTTCTGATGACCTTCTGCAGAGTTGTGACCAAACTCCAGGTGCTTGGCTACATAGCCATATTGATGATCATGCTCTACATGGGGCTGCCCCTGAAAAGTGTTCGGAGACTACAATTAGTCCAGAATGCAGCCGCGTGAGCAATACTGGGTGTACCAAGGTACACCCACACTACACCTATCCTCCGCGAGCTGCACTGGCTTCTTATTGGTCTCCGGGCACGATTCAAGGTGCTGGTTATTAGGACGCTTTTTAGAGGCTTTTAAAAACAGTTAAGGACTAAGCAGAGTCATCCATGGTGACTCTGGGAGCAACTAGCTCAGCCTGACCTCAGCTCTTGCCTTTTTCCTTTTACATTTTTTTTCTTTTCATGATGACAGTGGTGAGGCTCTGCCTCCCCTGCCTCCCCTGACTGCACGTCCCTGAGTCTCACTCTCTCACCATCATAACCGTACAGAGGTGGGTTGCTCCTGGTTTTATTACCGGTTTGCTTCGTGTGTGTGCACAGTTCAATAAAATAAAATGTCGGCAACACCAGCGGCAACTGGGGAAATCAGTTTGGGGGCGTGGCCAGCCTGGGTCACTGTCAGTTCCACGACCCAGGCCAAAATACCACTACTGGTTCGTCTGAACCGGGCTGAACCGGGAGCAACCCACCTCTGTAACAGTACTTACTACTGTAATGGCCAGGGTCCATTACGATCACAAGGACTTACTTGTATGAGATTTTACATGACTTCCATCTTCCCTCCTAAGTGCAGAAATTTCGTGGCACGACAAAACCGCGGTCCACTAAAGCGCGCCCGATTAAAGCGCGTACCTGACGTCATCAGCAGCGCGACAAATACGACCGCGGAGAAAAAAGGGCGCTTTAAAAAGCACTTTTAAAGCAAGCCGATTCATGTAAAGGTAAGGGTTAGGTTTAGGGTTAGGGTTAGGGTTAGGTTAAGGGTTAGCGTTAGGTTTAGGGTTAGGTTAAGGGTTAGGTTAAGGGTTAGGTTTAGGGTTAGGTTTAGGGTTAGGTTTGGGGGGGGTTAGGTTTAGGTTTACGCGTTAATTTTAACTTTACCGCTCACAGTGTGCTGTTTTCGTCGCGCTGTGATGACGTCAGGTACGCGGTTTCGTCGAGCGTGCTTTAGTCTACCGCGGTTTTGTGGTGGAACCCAGAAATTTCTCTATTATAGTTGTTTTACCTGGGTGGATCACTAGGTGGCAGCACATGACCAGAGTAGTCTTAGGATGAATCCAAACTAGGACTAAACTGCTCATAATAGGACTTATGAGCACAGATGAACCCAATATTCCTGTTGCTAAACAAGGCTATTGTTAAGTTGTTGCGCCTTACGACCTTTCTGTCACAGTTATCAAGCAAATGGAAGCAAGGGAAGTACTTGATTACATCCATGAATAGGAAGAAAGAGCCACTTTGGTGTAGTGGTTAAGGTACCAGGCTAGAAACTGGGAGGCCAGGAGTTCTAGTTCTGTGTGAATCAGTGGTGGGATTCAGCCGGTTCGCACCTATTTGGGAGAACCAGTTGGTAACTTTCTAAGCAGTTCGGAGAACCGATTGTTGGAAGAAATCTCCTTTTGTTTTTTCCCACTTTACAGGGCTAATCCTGTAAGGAAGGCAGGAAGGAAACATTCTGGTGGTGTTTCTAGCCTCATCTTTATTGCCCTGCTTACAGAAACTGCCTCTCCGGTTAACCCTTATTACCATTGTAACAACTAAGGTGAAGCGCCCATCGACCTGAGTGACCTTGAGTTGGCCACGTCCACATGATCACATGACCATCGAGCCCTGCCTACCCAGCTGGTCATTAGGGCAGAGAACCGGTTGGTAAATTATTTGAATCCCACCACTGAGCCACGCCCACAGAACCGGTAGTAAAAAAAATTGAATCCCACCACTGGTGTGAATCCTAATGGGTGACCTTGGGCCTGCCACTTTCTCAACTGTAGGAAGAAGGCAATGGAAAACAAACTCTGAAATTTTGCCAGGAATACAGCAAGGTGTAGATCGTTCCCAGGAGTCAAAACTGATTTGAAGGCACACACACACACACACACACACACACACACACACCCAGTCACTGGGGTGGAGCTCAACTTTTTTTTTTTACCTGAAGAACACAAAGGAGCAAACTGGCATTTTGCAATCCGCACAAGCTTTCCTAAGATTTTAAACTCCTGACAGGCAATAGCTGCAAAATAGTTTTTAAAAAGTGTATTTGTATGCATGTAATGTATGTGTCGCCCTGGGGGGGGAGGAAGGGGTGGTTAGTTATATATAGTAACCTTTATTTTAATTTTCTTTTTCAGAAACTGTTTCTCTTTTGAAGAGAGGCCGCCTGTCAGGCCTACAACGGTTCCTTTAAGAATCTTTGGCCTGCCACACTCTCATTAGGGGGGGGATAGCAAGGGGTAGAATGTGTTGTTTTCAAAATAAAAAATTCCTTTCTAGAAGCTCAAGGTCATCTTTTGTCTCCGCACCTTTGCACTTGACTGGAAGAAGCTGGGTGTGGATGCCAGCGTGGAAGAAGAAGATTGGACCATGTGATGGATTTGTGGGTGTGGGGACAGGATCATGAACTTTTAACTGGGTGGGATTCTGATGTCATTTCCAGAACTGGGATTCCATAGCAATGTGCTAAGAGGTCTGCTTTATTAAATTGGAACTTTAAGGAAAGTTTTGCCTTGGACTCTGATTTAATTCTACATGATACTTGGAGCGCTGACATTATGTGATAAATCACTAATATTTTTCTATTTTATAGCAAAGCATTGGCGTAAGCCTGTAGTTATAAGAAGGTAAAATCAAAGCTTAAAGAAATCCAATATAACTGCTTTTAATAATAGAGATGAGGCAATTAACTTCTGTCTGTGATCCAACCTTTTCTTTCCAATTGCAATCTAGGCTATTTCTTTAAGCAAAGGTCTTTCCTGTGAGTCACCCTTTTGCAAAATAGATATTGTAGGAATTATTAGGAAATTACCTGACTAGGCCATCTGAGGCATTAATAGGTCAGGATGTTTCCAGTCCTTTGAAAGCACCTTTTTGATGTGAGCAGCTGAAAAGCTTGACAAAAAGCCAGTGCCAATTGCGTCATGGGGTCCCAGGGAATTGTGTATATTAAATTGTTGTGGCCCAGCAGGTGCCATTGGAGCTGCCACCAGACTCCGACAGCGAGGGGCCCTCTGAGTCGGCTCTGGAGGATGTGGAGGACCCTGGACAGGGTTCTGACTCCGAGCAGGGCGCAGAGAGGCTGGCTGGCCACCAGGAGGCACCTGAGCCTTGGACCAGTGGAGAGGAGACAAGGGAAAGTGAGCCGGATGTCAGCAGTGAGTTGTTCCTGGATGCACGCCATCGAAGAGCTACTAGGCGTCAGGAGCAATTATGCAATTACAGGAGGTGATTGTACTCAGCTGGTGGTCATTAGGCTCCTCTCCAGACTATAAAAAGGCTACTTGTGCACACGCCCTCTTTGCAGACGTCAACGCAGGATTGAATGTCGGAGGACATTACTGTGAGCTTGGCAGGCTGGATTGCTGCCAAGCCTTATCTGTGTTTATTGCTGCCTGAGTTTGTCTGAGTTGCTGCCAAGGTCCTTATCTGTTTGTTCTGCTTGGCTTTCAGCCACCGAGGTGTTGGTGTCTTGCTATTAAAGGACATCCCAGTTAAGCTTGTCTTGGCATTCGTTACTGGATGGAGGAGGGGCGGGTCAGAACATTAAATTATACATTTCTTAGTAAATCTTGATAAAGCTAAAAGTCCTTGTCTACTGCACCTTTAAGAAATGCACAGAATTAAGAACTGAATTGAGCTGAGCATTTTGTTTAGCCTGGGGAATGATCGTATCAGTGTGTCATACTTTTGGGTGTCTGCAGATTTTTAGAAGAAAGAAACAGAAAACTAATAAAAACTGTGTTCTTCCTATAGGGAAAAAAATACACCTTAGGCCTAGGTTCTATTTTAGGCGCACTGAAATTTAGTATTTGTAAATCAGACGAGTGGCGTTAGTACATCAGCTAACAAATAAATAACAAGCCTCCCGCACCCCCCCCGACTACCTACTCTACACCTCTTCTGGTTACTAAATGATATTTCAAGGAAAGGTAGTTGTGTTTACGATGTTCTGACCTTACTGGAATCATCCCGGGGAGAGATTGTGCAGGCTACAAATGGATTGAATGAAAGTTTTCTTTGCTTTGATTATAGAGATCAGACTTGGGAAAGCACCATCATTTTATTGAAATGCAACCCCCTCCCATTTCACATGGGCAATTGTGCTGTTGTAAGGGCAGACCTCGTGGCAGGAGGACACAACGCCACTTGGAGTAAGGGTGGATAAGTCTGCAATGCTGACACCTGAGTAATACATCAAAGGATCCGACTGAGCCAACTTCTGAATGCCTTTTTAAATTTGGGCTGTACTTTTTTTACTTGGAGTGTGATGAGAGAAATGTCCTTCTGGGTTCGGCTCCAAGTGGGGGAAAAGACACTGGAGACATGGAGGCTGCTTGGAAAGATGGTTTTAATGGTGGAAAGGACCACGTGGCTTGAGCTCCTGAACAGAAAAGGTGGATCACATGCTTCAATGTTGGTGGAGAAGAAGAGAAGGAAGGGCTGAGATGCTGAAAGTCCCTGGTTTTATGCCCTCTCTGGCCTTTGATCTTGATCTTGTATTCTGATTGGTTGTCAGATTCCCATGGAGCCATGCAGGAGCAACTCTCTAGGCTGCGTTTTGAATCCAGGTTTGGTTAAGTTCTCAGATGCCATGTGGGGAGTTGGGTAAAGGGCCAATATTATCATGCCTTAATCCCATCCCCTTGTGGCTGAAGTGGAGAAGTCTTTATTATGTAAAGTGGACTAGCTCGGCCTTCTTAATGGCCCATTGACAAAGTGGGGATGGGCAGGAAGCTGCAGGCAGCTATTCTGTCTTTTAAAACATGTTTAATTCCTTTTCACATTCAGAGAAATATTCTGCCTTTTCAATATTCCCTAGGATATTTCATTTTTCTGGGAGAGGGCGGGGTGATAAACTTCCTACACTATCACACACGAGCTTTTCTTCAGTTTGGTGAGAAACCATTTCTGCGATGAAGTCAACCTATTTGGGTGGTAACCATAGCTTTCCTAATCTACATCAGATAACATGGACTAAGAGGCCATCTCTGCTTTGCAGTAACTGATCAGCCAAAACATTCCTGGTTTTCAGCTGAAGCACTGCAGTAGATTTCCCATTTCACCTTTCCCATGTGCCCCTAGTGCAGTGTTTCTCAACCTTGGCGACTTTAAGTCCTGTGGACTTCAACTCCCAGAATCCCCCAGCCAGCACAGCTCTGCTGGCTGGAGAATTCTGGGAGTTGATGTCCACAAGTCTTAAAGTTGCCAAGTTTGGGAACCACTGCTCTAAATACATACCTATTCCCTGCTCAGCTGATAAGGAGAAGAACCTTGTGGCTTAATGGTTAAGACATCTGCCTGAAATGCAATACAGCACAGGTTCTAATCCCAGTAAGGGTATGGCTAACTGGCTGGAGAATTCTGGGAGTTGAAGTCCACAAGTCTTAAAGTTGCCAAGTTTGGGAACCACTGTTCTAAATCAATGAAGTTACTTCTCAATCCTGCTAGGACAGAGTTTCCCAAACTGTGGGATAGTGGAGAGGTGTGAGGAACCTTTTTAGTTGTACATTATTACAATAAGTCCACCAGAACTATTTCCTCCTTTCTTTTGAAAATTGGGACATCTGCTATTGTTTAATCTTAATCTTAAATTTAATCTTAATCCTAATCTTCCTTTAGCACCCAATCTATTCTCCCAAATTTTAAGAAGTTAATAGGAAACACATTTTTTTTTTTTTTTGGTATCATAGATGGATACAGTTTGGATGCAGTTAGGCTCCTGCATTCATTTAAGGGGACTGAGTAATTTCTTATTAATCTTAAGCAGAAATTCTGATCTAATATCAGTTCCTGTTGTGCAATGGTTTATATAGCTCATTTGGGAGATGCTGGAGGCAAAATAAGAGTTGAGCAATTCCGCCTTCTCCTTGCCACTACTTCATATTTCATTTTCTATACCAAGCAGCAGAATTTGTATTTTATTCTTCTTATTTTCAACATACTTTCAGAAAAAAAAGCCATTTTTGCAGCCTTTGCTGGTATTGGCTAGTTCTGAATTCAGCTTCTTAAAAATTGTACCTATGTTTATATGTCTACATTCATACTTAGCAATCAGTCTTCTTTATTCCCAGATATGCCATTTCTTTTCATTCACCTAAGCCTTTTATGTACAGTATCTCTAGTGGCTTTATAGCAATAGCAGTTAGACTTATATACCGCTTCATAAGGCTTTCAGCCCTCTCTAAGCAGTTTACAGAGTCAGCATATCGCCCCCATAGTCTGGGTCCTCATTTCACCCACCTCGGAAGGATGGAAGGCTGAGTCAACCTTGAGCCGGTGAGATTTGAACCGCTGAACTGCAGATAGCAGTCAGCTGAAGTGGCCTGCAGTACTGCACCCTAACCACTGCGCCACCTCGGCTCTTATAAACTTAAAGCATCTGAATTAACTGTTTTTGTTTTAGGTTACAAGACAGGAATGCTCATACATAATATACCAGTGGATAGCATACTAGTGGAAATACAATTTCAAAATATTTCTTATGTACCCTTAGAATCTTCGAAGCAAAGAAGCTGGGAGATATTTACATTATATAGTCGTTTTTTGTAATTCTTTAGCTCTGTTTGGGATAATGCATTGGTTCTGCCCACTGTTGCTGCCTCCTCAGCATTATTGTCTAGAGGACAGTTTGTTGGAAGAGGTTGCAAAGGAAACTCTACACTACATGTTCTGACCCCCCCCCCCTCCGTCCAGTAACGAAAGCCGAGACAAGCTTAATTAGAATGTCCTTTAATAACAAGACTAGAATCTTGGTGGCTGAAAGCCAAGCAAACAAACAGATAAGGATCTTGGCAGCAACTCAGACAAACCTTGGCAGCAATCCAGCCTGCCAAGTTAGTTACATTCTCTTTAGTCAACTCTGATTGAACTAGTAGGACTGACAAAAAATGCAAGAGATATGTAGCCAAACTATTTATCACTCAACTATCATATGCCTTTTGTCTTCCTCCAATTACAAATGCTGTTTCTGAGGTTGCATTGAATAGCAAGGAATGATAACTGCCACAATTTCAATTTTAGTGGATTATTCCCAGATACGTTTCCTTACTAGATGATAATGATAATGGTACACTGTTGACTGTAGACAGTTTTATGCGCACAGAGTTTACACAGAGCAAACAATGATAACCATGGCATTTCACCGCCTTTAAACCATTGCAAACCATTTAGCCAACGTTAAAGATACGCTCTAGAATATCCGAATAATTTTGCTAAGCAGCTAAGGTGAAATTGGGGGAAGAGAATGTTTCATGGCATGTTTGGACAAACTGCTCCAATACTTCAAAGGGAGTGGCAAGGCATTAGTTGGCATGAAAACTGAAGAGAGAGCAAACTGATTACAGGACTGCCATTTGTACATAGCATTAGAATATTCTCACCTAAAAACATCCAGGTGTTTTCTTTTTGTAAAAATCTGCACCCTCTTTTCAGTGGATGTATGTTCTGTAACACCTTTCTGAGGGGGATAGGACATAGGACACTGCTATGCCACATGTAGCCCTGATGGCTTTTTCATTTTTCTTGAAAAGAGCACCAGAGGTAAGGAATTACAATTTTGATCTAGGAAAGGGGGAGGAACCTTTTAACACACGCCCTCTGTTAAATAACCATCTACTTGATCCAATGCTTCAGTGTGCCTTGGGCAGGAAAAACCTGTTAGAGTTGTTAATGGGAATTAGATCTCTACACACTGATTACATTTGGATATAATCTATGAGTTAGAATTTCAGCAATGACCCCAGAATTCCTCCTGTACAGAATAACAGAGTTGGAAGGGACCTTGGAGGTCTTCTAATCCAACCCCCTGCTTAGGCAGGAAACCCTTCAGACAAATGGTAGCAATAGCAATAGCAGTTAGACTTATATACCGCTTCATAGGGCTTTCAGCCCTCTCTAAGCGGTTTGCAGAGTCAGCATATCGCCCCCAAAAACAATCCGGGTCCTCATTTCACCCACCTCGGAAGGATGGAAGGCTGAGTCAACCTTGAGCCGGTGAGATTTGAACAGCCGAACTGCAGAACTGCAGTCAGCTGAAGTAGCCTGCAGTGCTGCATTTAACCACTGCGCCACCTCGGCTCCTCACTGCGCCACATTGGCTCTTGGATAAATGTTTATCCAATCTCTTCTTAAAAACTTCCAGTGTTGGAGCATTCATGATTCTGAAGGCAAGTTGTTCCACTGATTAATTGTTCTAACAGTCAGGAAATTTCTCCTTTGTTTTACAAGGGTAGATTTTATTTTCCAGCACAGCTGTTAGCAAAAAGACACGAAATAATTCACTTCCACTTCTATTTTGAACTGGCTGCAGTTTACTGCGTCTTCTGGACACTAAATTTGGGTTCAACTTAACTATCAAGACTAATCTGAACTAACTGTGCTTAATAAAAAGCTCAAGAACTATGTTTTGAAATTAAGATTTATTACAGTCTGTCTGAGTTTGGATGATCCAGCCAGCTGTGGTTAATTGTAAAGGGAAGTAAAAAAATTCAAATGTCTGTGCTTAGGCCAGAAAAGGTGGATGATTTTTGGTCTTCTGATGCTAATTTGTATTTCTCTGTTATAGTCTAACAAGTCAGTGCCACTTTGGACAGAATGTTTGGGCAGAAACATTGCTGACTTCACTTGCATCAAAATCCAGGGTTTGTTCAACCACAATAATAGCATTTAGCAAGCAGCAGTTTTTTTGGCTTTTTAATGACCACAAAATGCTGAGCTAGACCGAAAATGGAAAAATCAGATTTGTTTCTCCATGTTCTAATGTTCCTTCCTCCTCCAACTTTCCTTAGGCAGGGCATTGTTCTTTTTAAGAAAGCTGCAACATCTTAGGTTCCATTCACCCCAAACACATTTAGAATGGAATCCATAATCATGTAGTCTGATATTGCTCTATTTCTTTTACCAAAAACCTCTTGGCAGTATGAAAGAAGCCTTTGTAAAACCTCTTCATCCTGCTGGAGCATGTTACAGTTGTTGGAAACTTTTAGTTTGCCTGCTCAGTCTGAATCCCGTCATGTGTAAAATGCCAAAAGGGATGATTAATAGCAAGAGAGAGAGAGAGAGAGAGAGAGAGAGAGAGAGAGAGAGAGAGAGAGAGAGAGAGAGAGAGAGAGAGAGGATAAGTACAAGCACAAAATAGAGAGAGAGAGAGAGAGAGAGAGAGAGAGAGAGAGAGAGAGGGGATAAGTACAAGCCCAAAATAGGGAGTGGCATCAGAGTTCAGGTGAACCAATACAGTTCACTCTTTGTGCTTCATACTATCACTAGTAACACCAGTCTTTCGGTTGCGCTTTTTACCTCTTCTTTATTTCTCAGTTCAGGAAATAGTGTTACTGCATAAGAAGGTAAGTGAGGAATATCTTTTACACCCTTTGTAGATGTCTAAGCAATTGTTCAGGCTTCTTCATAAGGGGCCCAGTGGAGCTGAAAATAATAAAAAAAGAGGCGGGGGACACACTGCAGGAGGAATTGAAGGATTTCCCCATTTTGCATAACTTCGGGTGGACAATAGATTTTTAAAGTGAACAGTTGCTGGAACATTTCTATAATTCTCTTGCTCGTACATTAGATTATTGATGTAACCTGTATACTGTGTGCAATCATTCACGTTTTAGCAAGTTGTTTTGAAAAGCCACATCTTACAATGTGGAACAAGAATAATAAGCTTTCTTATCCCATTGATTGATTGGTTGGTCAATAAACTTTAGTCTGTTGTATGATAGGCAAGACTTTTCTTGTGCAATTGTCCTTTTCATTTATAGAATTTAAGGGCAGGGAGTTTAAAAAATAGTGTCTTCCGTTTGTGATCTTCCTCTCCTTCCACACTACTTTCTCTCTCCCCCTCCCTTTCTCTCTCTTTCTCTCTCTCTCTCTCTCTCTCTCTCTCTCTCTCTCTCCTCCTTTCTCCTCCACCTCTTTCTCCATTTTTTTTCAAGGTCAGACAAATCTCTTAAGGCAGAATAGCTACCTAGTGTCTTTTCCCTGGTTGTATTGGAATCACTCTGTCTATGAGATTGCTAGTAGAAACTTGATTAAAGGTGAGATTTTTCATAGGGGTGTGGGCCTTTTGACTCAGGTTCTTTCATGTTGCACATCAAATAACAAATGTTATTCAGACTTAAGAGGATGTTAAGGCCGATTTTTATTTCAGCAGGCAAGGGTTACTGTCTCGTCTTGTGTTTTTATATACAGAAGATTGCAAAGAGGTGATGATTGTTTCTGTAGTCTGAATCAGGCATGAGAGTGGGAATGAATGAGTCTAAAGTTTGCTTCAGGAAGGCTCTGCATTCGTTCAGCATTTTCCTTCCTTCTCTTTCTGCATGGAAAGAAACTCAGTCGGGGTCTGAGGAGGAAAGTAGAGACCCAATAACTTTTTCTACCCCATAATATTATTATTATTATTATTATTTTAATCCGGAGGAAGAATACCAACTTTTATGATTTTATCCAAACATAGAATTTTTAAATAAAAGCGAAGCCTCTTCCTTTGTTTAGTTCAAAGCGGATAGTAAAACCACATACCTCTTTTCTTTCTTTTTTTTGATGAATTTGGCTTCTTCTATTCATGCCATTCCTAAAAGGGTGGACTGGGAGACTCAGATTCAAGTCCACTCTTAGAGACCAACCTGATTTAAACTGGTTCACCAAACTAGTTTGTTGTTATGGAAATAAAATTAAAAGAGATTCTTATGGAAGCTCCTCTGAATTCTTGGACGAATGATGAATTCCTCCTACCTTGCAAGGTAGTTGAGGCTAAAACAGAAAACCTGTCCTTCAAGGCTGTTAAGTATGCATTCTACATCAGAATATAACTTGAGCAAATTTAATTATTAACGTGCCCAAAAACGTTTTACCGACTCAGGCAAGGAACCAAATGGCAACCTGCCTTCTTAAACCAAATTTGCTTTGATAAAACTGGTGTTATAGGACAGTGTTCTTTACTACACTTGTTGAAAGCAGTATCGGCCTTTTGAGGTAGGCCAGATCAGGAAAGAGGACTTCGCAAGGAGTACTGGAACTCCACTTCATTGGTACAGGGTATAAGAATTTTGAAAGCCTGGTACAATTTTTCTCATCCCACTATCATGCTTAGTGAGTCAATCTTGAGTTTCTTTCTCATTCCCTCCTCTCCTTCAAGGCAAGCTGTTTATATAACTGCTTTAAATTCACACTTCCACAAGCAGGCAAAACATTCTTTATAGCTGTTTCCCTTCCCTTTGTCATCTTCCAACATTTGCTATCTGAAGTGACAGCTCCTTTCTCTCCTTGGCAGTACAATCGTCCCTCATAGGTGTTACCCACATAACACCTATCCTCCGCGAGCTGCACTGGCTGCCTGTTGATCTCCGGGTGCGCTTCAAGGTGCTAGTTGTCACCTACAAAGCCCTTCATGGTACTGGATCTGGGTACTTGAGAGACCGCCTACTGCCAATTACCTCCACTCGACCAATTAGATCCCACAGACTAGGCCTCCTCCGAGTTCCATCAGCCGGCCAGTGTCGACTGGCGACTACCCGGAGGAGAGCCTTCTCTGTGGCTGCTCCGACCCTCTGGAACGAACTCTCCATGGAGATTCGTACCCTCACCACCCTCCAGGCCTTCCGCATAGCCCTTAAAACCTGGCTGTTCCGACAGGCCTGGGGCTAAAGACTCGCTGCCCCACTTCGAATGGTATGACTGTTGTGTTTTTTTAATTATGCATGGTTTTTATGTTTTTTGTAACTTTGTTTTTCCCCTCCCTTTGAGTTGTGAGCCACCCTGAGTCCCTTTCAGGGAAAAGGGCGGCATACAAATAAATTAAAATGAAATGAAATAAAATGAAATTTCTAAATCTTTCCCCTAAAAACAATTTAGTTAAGATGCTCATGAGGCCAAGGCACTAGGAGAATCATTACACGTTTTCCCAACATCTTAGCATCCAAAAAGTAGCCAGTGACCCGGAGCCAATGCCAGTCTATATATCTCTCTTGCAATTTTTAGCTGATGAAGGTGAACTTATCTTTATTCATTTATTTCTAAGACTCTGGAAAACATCCAACTCAGTTGTGTCTCATGCTGCTAATGGGATGGTTAAGGCATGGCCTAGTTTGAAGAAACATGATGCAACAATGGTGCTACCTTGCTCAAGTCAAGAAAATGTGGATTGGGTCCAAATTTCATGGGAGATCCCTGTGAATTCCAGGGCTGCAATTCCTTCTGCTTTATCATGGGAAAAAAAGGCAGATTATAATAGCAATAGCAATAGCAATAGCAGTTAGACTTATATACCGCTTCATAGGGCTTTCAGCCCTCTCTAAGCGGTTTACAGAGTCAGCATATCGCCCCCACAGTCTGGGTCCTCATTTCACCCACCTCGGAAGGATGGAAGGCTGAGTCAACCTTGAGCCGGTGAGATTTGAACTGCCGAACTGGAGCTAACAGTCAGCTGAAGTGGCTGCAGTACTGCACTCTAACCACTAAGTATACTAAATGATTGTAATATAAAGTTTAGTACCCCCATTATCCTCATGATGTGCAGAAACTATTCCAGCACCTTTATTTACTTAGGTTGATGGAATAATATGAAAAACTGCAGCTTTCTCTAGAGAGCCTTAAGCTCTGGCTATTTATCAATTCTATGCAAAATCCGAGTATATATAGATGCATGGAAAACATATGGGTGAGTACATTTTGTATTTCCCTGGAAGCTTGAGATAAAAGAATACGTCTGTAGATTGTACACAGCAAAAGTAAAATGAATACATAATTGATAATGTTTTACTGCATAGCTTGTGAACTAGCATAATTATTGATCATACAAGGTTGCCCGTCCAGTGTTTAATAGATCCTGTCACTGTGCTGGTCCTTTTCTGGGATTGCAAAGACAGACAGCTTGTCAAAATTCTTGGTAAACCACAATCCCTAGTTCAGTGTTTCTCAACCTTGGCTACTTGAAGATGTCTGGACTTCAACTCCCAGAATTCCCCAGCCAGCATTCGCTGGCTGGGGAATTCTGGGAGTTGAAATCCAGATATCTTCAAGTAGCCAAGGTTGAGAAACACTGCTATTGAGCTGTCTGTTCAGATTGGTGAATCATTAAGTTATGGAGATTTCTCCCTCTCCCATAAGATGGGAGGAGAAAATATTTGTCTCCTCTATTTGTTGTTGTGAACAGAACCCTGAGAATTTTTGGGGGGGACATGTAGAGGACTGGCATAACGTTCTGACTCCAAATAACTTGGGAGATAGGTCTTGGCTCCTGCTCTAGTAAATTAAATTTGTAAAATACTTTAAGAAGAGCCAAGAATGATTTTTGGGTGGAAAAATGGCTCTATGTCAGTCATATTCCCCAGTTTAGAATTCTTTATTTCCACGTGTGGCTGTTGTTCAAGACTTCAGATATTGGAACTGGAGGTTTTGTTTGAACTAATCGAGACAACAAAAATGGAAAGATCTCTCAACCTTCAAGTCACTGGGGCATAAAAATGAATTGAACTGAAATTTAAAAGAAACCTCTGAAGAAGAGCAAGATTAATAAGCAGAAAGGTTCATCCCAGGCATTTTAGTAAAATGTGGGTGTGTTTCAAACTAGCTGTACTTCAAAGATGCCACCATACCTTGAGCAATTGGTTAGAAGTGCTGACTTAAGCATAATTCTCCATACAAATTCCTTAACTAGTATGTCAGTTATGGCTGCCTCCACCTCAGTGAGGCTTTCCAGTGACTAATAGCTTCATATTCTTCTCTTTGAATAATTCTTCATTGGGAAATTGATACTAAATATGGCCTCGAGATCTATTGCTGAGTCTTCTTACTCTGCTGCTTGTTTCTTAGGGAGGCTCTCTCTCTCTCTCTCTCTTTCTCTCTCTCTCTTTCTTTCTCTCTCTTTCTCTCTTTTTCTCTCTCTCTTTCTTTCTCTCTCTTTCTCTCTCTCTCTCTTTCTCTTTCTCTCTCTCTCTCTCTCTCTCTCTCTTTATCTTAATCATATGAGAAGGAATATTACTTATGGGATTGCACAGAACAAGAATACATTAGGATATTTTCTTCAGTTGTTACTGAGTTCAGTTGCCCTTTGACATGCCTCATCTTTGCTTGTTCAGAAAATTGCTAAGATTCCCTTTCTGGAGAACTTTTTTCGGTTCCACCACAAAACCGCGGTGGAATAAAGCGCGCTCGACGAAAGCGCGTACGTGACGTCATCACAGCGCGATGAAAACATCGCGCTGTGAGCGGTAAATTTAAAATTAAAGCGAAAACCTTACCCTAACCCCCCCAAACCTAACCCTAACCCTAACCCTTAACCTAACCCTAAACCTAACCCTGAACCTAACGCTAAACCTAACGCTAACCCTGAACCTAACTCTAACCCTAACCCTAACTCTAACCCTTAACCTAACCCTAACCCTAACCCTAACCCTAACCCTAACCCTAACCCTAACCCTAACCCTAACCCTAACCCTAACCCTAACCCTTAACCTAACCCTAACCCTAACCCTAACCCTAACCCTAAACCTAACCCTTACCTTTATGTGAATCGGCTTGCTTTAATTTTAATTTTATTTTTATTTAATTTATTTTTATTTTTTTTCGTCGCGCTGCTGATGACGTCACGTACACGCTTTCGTCGGGCATGCTTTATTCTACCGCGGTTTTGACGGGTCACACTTTTTTCAAGGTGTAAATTGTGAACTGTGAACTACACAGGTATAGACTGTGCATAGGTGCACAAAACTGTGCAATAATTCCTGTGTTTTTCTCCTGAGACAAAACGTGCACTATTTGAAGACTTATTACAAGTAAGAAATGTTCATTTGACCTACGAGTTACACTTGGGAACATTATACTTGAGAAGGTTTTCAGATAATTTTGTTTTAACCCAGTCAAGGCAATATCCAAAGCAAAATAAAATAAAATGAATACAACATTGGTTAATTGGTTGTTTAGACACACAACGTAAGCACCCTGTGTCTTTTAAAAGAATAAAACATGAATGAAGAAAGAATTCCGAGGAGGCACTTAATAGAGATGACCCTGATTCTTCTTCGTCTTATAGTAGCATGTACTGAGCAAGAGGATGTAGTAGTGTATAAATAGAGCATTAAGGATTCTTGGAATCTCCTCCTGGTAGGATGTACTAAGCTAGGTGCTTGGATTTGCCTATTCTTCTGACATTCCCCCCCCTCTAAGTAAGTCTCCTTTCTGCTAATTTTTTTTAAAAATAAAACTTGTTCAATAATCACTTCTCTGGTCAAATTCCTGCTCTCAAGAATGCTCATACAATCCACAGAACACTTCAACTCCCAACAACTTTTTAACTTTTGTAATATGTGTTTGTTTTAATGTTGTATGCCGCCCTGAATCCTTTGGGAGAAGGGCGGCATATAAATCCAGTAAACAAACAAACAAACAACAATTCCTTTCACATTTTACGAATTCGATAGTTGTAGATTCTCTGAAAAAAAGTATATTTGTGTTTTGTGTGTTCATGTGTATTTATAGCTGCAAGCTAAGAACATGTATATAGCAATAGCAATAGCAGTTAGACTTATATACCGCTTCATAGGGCTTTCAGCCCTCTCTAAGCGGTTTACAGAGTCAGCATATCGCCCCCAACAACAATCCGGCTCCTCATTTCACCCACCTCGGAAGGATGGAAGGCTGAGTCAACCTTGAGCCGGTGAGATTAGAACCGCTGAACTGCAGAACTGCAGTCAGCTGAAGTAGCCTGCAGTACTGCACTTTAACCACTGCGCCACCTCGGCTCTCTATATGTATCAGTTGAATGTCTGGTGTTGTATTATGATTGTTATAGTGAGGTTTTTACCACTAATTAGTGGATCTAATATGAAAAGGCAAAATATTCCCAAACATTTAAACTTCTTAGGAAGAAAGTTTTAACTTTTGCGTAGGTAAGGGAAATGAATGAACATATATATCTCATAGCACTAGTCTGAAACTTTGATAGATCTGCTTCAGCTTTCAGAAGTGTAAGAAGAGAAATTTTGCCAGTTGTGTAGATTCTTCTGCTGTAATGTTGTGATGAGATACCGTAATTCAAGAGGCTCGTTCAAAGCTTTTTGACCTAAGACAACTTGAGAGCAGATTGTGCCCGTCTTTCTGTACATTCCACATGTAGATAGTATCAAATGTCAGGGGTGGGTTCCTGCCAGTTCTAACCTCTTCTATAGAAGAGGTTCCACAAATCTACAGTGCGGTTTAGAACCGGTTCCAGCTCCCTTCCCCCCGCCCATCTGCACATCATCAAGATGAAGAGTGAGAGGAGGAATTCTGGGAGTTGAAGTCCACAAGTCTTAAAGCTGTCAAGTTTGAACACCCCTGGGAGTTTTTTTTCTAAAGGGTTAGTGGTGCAAGGGTCTTGTAACTTGACAGCTTTAAGACTTGCACACTTCAATGCCAGAGTTCCTGAGCCAACATGGCTGGAGGAGGAATTGTGGGAGTTGAAGTCCACAAGTCTTAAAGCTGTCAAGTTTGAACACCCCTGGGGTTTTTTTTTCTAAAGGGTTAGGGGTGCAAGGATCTTGTAACTTGACAGCTTTAAGACTTGTGTGCTTCAATGCCAGAGTTCCTGAGCCAACATGGCTGGAGGAGGAATTGTGGGAGTTGAAGTCCACAAGTCTTAAAGCTGTCAAGTTTGAACACCCCTGGGTTTTTTTCTAAAGGGTTTGGGGTGCGAGGGTCTTGTAACTTGACAGCTTTAAGACTTGCACACTTCAATGCCAGAGTTCCTGAGCCAACATTTTGGCTGCTAAGCAAAAGCGTTGTTAAGTGAGTTTCACCACATTTTACAAGTTGGCCACGCCCACCCACTCACATGACTGCCAAGCCACTCCCACCAGGTCACATGGCCGGCAAGCCACTCCCACAAAGCAGGCCACATCTACAGAAGAGGTTCTAAAGAATTTTTGAAACCCACCACTGCTTCAGGTTAAACATCTGTTAACTTGTACGGCAAGGTTGCAGTGCCATTCAATGTTTATTTGGCATGTGGGATGTGAGAAAATAGCAGTTATTTATACCCAGGATTGTTTGACTGATCAATTGTTTTGACCTTTTGATTTCAGAACCGCAACTATGGATGCGATACAAGCTGCAAATACAGCTTTTTCGGTTGACCTATTCAAAAAACTGTGTGAACTGGACAAGAGTGCTAATTTTATTTTTACTCCACTTTGCATGTCGACTTCTCTTGCTCTAGCATTTAAAGCAGCTAATGGTGAGACAGCAACCCAGATGAAACAGGTAAAATGTTTACTTTTAGCATAATTCTTGCTTATCGTATATGAAAAGTTTATTTTTCCCTTGCTACATAGATGAAGATTGACCCTTCTATAAATTCAAACACTGTCATATTCTTCCATTAAATAATATGGGTAGAAAACTCTTGGCTTGGTTTAGCACAGAGGCGGGTTCCTACCAGTTTGCACCTATTCGGTAGAACCGGTTCGTCAAATCTACCGAACCGGTTAGAAGAGGTTCCACCAGTGGACCCGGAAAGCAGGCCACACCTACAGAAGAGGCTCCAAAATTTTTTGAAACCCACCACTGGTCCTTGGATATGATTATTCTACACTATCATGCTCCTATTTATAAAACTCAGTGCCTCTGTGGAAGGTAAGGATGACTACTGCGTTTGTGGTGCAATCAGAACATTGCGTGTGTTGAAGTTGTTTTAACGCAAACCAAAGATGCCTTTTAAAAAACAAGTTGACATCATATTCTTATGCATGCCAGTGCTGTGTGTGAGGTCATTTAAGGTGGTTCTGACAAGTGTCGTCGGCATCTTCATATCCGGTCACATGGGTGGCAAGCCACTCCCATCCGGTCACATGGCCGGCAAGCCACTCCCACAAAGGAGGCCACACCCACAGAGTAGGTTCGAACAACAACGTCCTTACGTTTCATTTGATTGTGTTGAAAATACTACAGAAGAAATCTTTACGGAAATCAATATTTATACTGTATTCGTTTATTAACAGGGGCTCCATCTAGAAGATGTCAAAGATATTCCATTTGGATTCCAGACAATTACCTCCGATGCTTCCAAACTTAGCTCATTTTATTCATTAAAAATGATTAAGCGGCTTTATGTAGAAAAATCCCTTAACCCTACTACGGTAAGTTGGGAAGAAATAATAACAATAATAATAATAATTTCTATCTGGCCCAGCAGGTTGATCGTTATTATCTAATTCCATAATTTACATTATGCTCATGGTTGCTTTACTGAATTTAATTTTTTTTAAAAAATGTATAAGTATTCTCAGTTAAGGGAGCCGAGGTGGCACAGTAATTAAATGCAGCACTGCAGGCTACTTCAGCTGACTGCAGTTCTGCAGTTCGGCAGTTCAAATCTCACCGGCTCAAGGTTGACTCAGCCTTCCATTCTTCCGAGGTGGGTAAAATGAGGACCCGGATTGTTGTTGGGGGCGATATGCTGACTCTGTAAACTGCTTAGAGAGGGCTGAAAGCCCTATGAAGCGGTATAGAAGTCTAACTGCTATTGCTATTGCTATGATTGTAATGGAAACTGTTCATTACTGCTGTAAGTTGTGATGATTGTAAGGAGGCTCATCACGTGACAGATCTGATTTTATGACTTCCCCTCCCCCCAGTGGTTAAGTGAATCACCATGGTAATTAAGTGAATCTGCAGTTGTTAAATGAACACAATGGTCATTAAGCGAACACATTTTTCACTATAAGAACGTTTTTAGTGAAAACTAGAAGTAAGCAACCTTCCCAAGGGACTGATAATAGCCCAAGAGTTCCAACCATGGAAATTATTCTTGCTGACATCAAAAATGATGCGTGAAATTGCTGCCCAAATTAGAATCCCCACAGGAGGGATGTTCAACTTTGGCAAATTTAAGACTTATGAACTTCAGTTCCCAGATTTTCCCAGCCAGAATTCTGGGAGTTGAAGTCTACAAGTCTTAAAAGTTGCTATAAGGATGGATACTCCTACTTTACAAGCTCTTAATTATAGCGTATGTTTTTAATGAGAATCATTAAGATTCAGTTGTCATACAACGGGTTGTATCCAGTAGTGCTCTTCGGGTTGACAGAAGATGTTATTAGACGCTTTAGGCAGCAGAATAAAAACAAAGGTTTGGTTTGTTGTTTAGATTTAGATTTAGATTTGTTTTATTTATATGCCGCCCTTTTCCGGGAGGGACTCAGGGCGGCGAACAACTCAAAAGGGGAAAGGGAACATAGAACACAATACAAGTAGTTAAAATAGCCAAGAATCACACAGCCACACAGGTCGAGAGGGGACGGGAACTCGTCAACCCCAGGCCTGCCGGCACAGCCAGGTTTTGACGGCTTTCCGGAAGGCCTGGAGAGAGGTGAGGGTCCGAATCTCTGCGGGGAGTTCGTTCCAAAGGGCCGGAGCTGCAACAGAGAAGGCCATCCCCCGGGTAGTAGCCAGATGACATTGGCTGGTGGACGGAACCCGGAGGAGGCCGACCCTGTGAGATCTAATGGGTCTTTGGGAGGTAATTGGCAGCAGGCGGTCTCTCAAGTACCCAGGTCCAATACCATGAAGGGCTTTATAAGTTACGACTAGCATTTTGAAGTGTATCCGGAGACCGATCGGTAGCCAGTGCAGCTCGCGGAGGATAGGTGTAACGTGGGTGTACCGAGGTGCACCCACAATCGCTCGCGCGGCTGCATTCTGGACGAGTTGAAGTCTCCGAATGCTCTTCAAGGGCTGCCCCATGTAGAGCATGTTGTTGTTATTGTTGTTGTTGTTTTTGACAGTTTGCTCTTCTATTAAATTCCCTACCATACCCAAAAGAAGAGACTCACTAAAGAATTAGTGGGAGAATTCAGAGGGCTCTGAGAATCTGAAAAATTGATTCTTTCTCTCTTTTCTGCTGCCAGAAGCCTGCTAAGAAACTTCCCTTGAGGGATATGAGTTGGAAACAGACCTGTACTTTTTAAATTCCTTCTTTATTTAATCTTAACTTACGCATTTTGCCTTTTATCTTTATTTTTATATGCTAACTGAAGAATGTTTAAAGTATATTTGCTTCACGTATTTGAAGCATATGCCCTTAATAAATATTTATTTGATTTTAATGCTTGGGTGTTACTGAACTTTGAAGCTGTTCATCTTATGTCCAGGCATTATTCATTGCAATGCTTCTCTTTACTCTGCGGAGATCGTACAGGTATTCCTTGACTTATGACCACAATTGAGATCAGTGTCAGGGTTCCAAGCAGGGGTGGGTTTCTCGCCCCGTTCCAACCGGTTCGGTTGGAACAGGGCCGGCGGCGTCCTCGTGCATGCACGCAGTTCACGCATGCGTACTAGCGTCTGCGCGATGCTCCAGCTGCTCCTGGAGGATCGCGCAGGCGCTGTATGCGTCCTGCGCATGCATGGAAGCGCAGAACTCGTCAAAACTGGGTAAGGAGTGCGGGCGGGCGGGCGGGCCCTTCGCCGTTCCCGGAAGTTACTTACTTCCTGATTCGCTGACCAACCGGTTCGCGGGGACCGCCGCGAACTGGTTGAAACCCACCCCTGGTTCCAAGTAACACCCCCAACGGAAGAAGACTCAGAGGCCAGCAATTCCTCAAAGTTCCATTTTATTAGAGTTGTCATATTGGCACATCTGGGAAACCCCAAATCTGAGAGTTCTAGTTTTCCCACCCAAAAGAAAGTCAAAGACCCATCCCCTACACCCACAAGTCCATCACATGGTCCAATCAATTCATTCTCCCAACTGGAGACAATCCTCAGTTACTCCCATCCAGGTGCAGGCAGGTCCTTGACTCCCAGAGAAAAGAATGTTGTTATGGCTAATTCTTCACTGACTCCGTGTAACCCCCCATTCCCATTTTTCCAGGCATTAAATGTAACAGCCCTGAAGCTCTAAAGAAAAAGATGGCTTCCAGGACTGACAATCAGAATTTCAGTTGCTAAGCAAGGCAGTTTGTTAAGAGCTGTGGTGGCGCAGTGGTTAGAATGCAATATTGCAGGCTAATTCTGCTGACTGCCAGCAGTTCGATCCTGACTGGCTCAAAATTGACTCATCCTTCCATCCTTCCGAGGTTGGTAAAATGAGAACCAGATTCAGTGGTGAGATTCAAATAATTTAACAACCAGTTCTCTGCCCTAATGACCATCTGGGTAGGTGGGGCTCGTTGGTCATGTGACTGGGTGGGCTTGGCCAACTCAAGGTCACTCAGGTCGATGGGCGTTTCGCCTTAGCTGTTACAATGGAATAAGGGTTAACCGGAGAGGCAGTTTCTGTAAGCAGGTCAATAAAGATGAGGCTAGAAACAACACCAGAATGTTTCCTTCCTGCCTTCCTTACAGGATTAGCCCTGTAAAGCGGAAAAAAACCAAAAGAAGATTTCTTCCAACAACCGATTCTCCGAACTGCTTAGAAAGTTACCAACCGGTTCTCCCGAATAGGTGCGAACCGGCTGAATCCCACCACTGCCCAGATTGTTGGGGGCAATAGGTTGATTCTGTAAACCACACAGAGAGGGCTGTAAAAGCACTGTGAAGTGGTATATAAGTCTAAGTGCTACGTTTATTGCTAACTGCCTCGCCAAGGTGGTGCAGTGGTTAGGGTGCAGTACTGCAGGCCACTTCAGCTGACTGTTATCTGCAGTTCGGCGGTTCTAATCTCACTGGCTCAAGGTTGACTCAGCCTTCCATCCTTCCGAGGTGGGTGAAATGAGGACCCAGACTGTGGGGGCGATATGCTGACTCTGTAAACCGCTTAGAGAGGGCTGAAAGCCCTATGAAGCGGTATATAAGTCTAACTGCTATTGCTATTGCTATTGCCTGGCTTTACTACCATTTTCCCCCACTGCAATCGTTAAATGAATCATGCAGTTGTTGAGTAAATCTCCGTTGATTTTGCTAACTGAAAACCATCTAGAAAGGTAACACATGATGACATGTGATCCCGGGATACTGTGTCTGTCATAAACATACATGCCAGTGACCAAGGGATTGTAATTTTGATCCCAGGACCATAGAGATGCTCTGCTGGTTATAAGTGTGAGGATCAGTTATAACCCATTTTTCCCCAGTGCCATTTTAATTTCAAATGGTTACTGAATGAATGGTTCTAAGTTGAGGATTACCTGTGTATTAATGTTTAATGTATAATTTGGAATTAAAATGATTTATACAGCTTTAAAACAGGGAGCTGCCCTGTGTGGTATAGGACATTGCTGAACACTGGATTAAAAAAAACAACATTCCAGGTTGTTGTTGTTTTTACTTTGCTGCCTTAATATTAATTTTTTTTTTTGTTAAAATGTTTCTATTTTCCATTTTTCATTTTCATACAGTCACATATATACTGTGCATAACCGGGGCCATACAATGTTAAACAATAATCACAGCAATTCCTCTTGTCAACAATACCCCCCAAAATATAAATAAAATAAAACTCAAACTCAAATAGAAACCCAATATACCTCTTCCGCTCTCCATACACCTCTTTCTTCCGCCCCCCCTCCAACTTACTATCTTCCCTCCATCATTCCCCTCTACCCTCTGCCTTAATATTAATTGATAGTGGAAAAATCCCAGCCCATTGAAGTTCATTATGGTATAACCCAGTGATGGAGCCTTTCTCTCTTTCAGGAATTCATCAGTTCTGTCAAAAGGCCCTTCCCATCAGAATTGGAAGTTGTAGAGTTTAAAGACAAGCCCGAAGACACCAGGCTGCAGATCAACAAATCCGTTTCAGACCTTACCGATGGCGAGTGTATTATTTAATCAAGATAATTCTTTTAAGTCATGAATTGGGATATCCTTGAATTGGGAATTATCCCTTCAGATCGAGAGATTATCATAGTACCGAGATGGTGAAGCTATAGCGCACGGGCCAGAGGTGGCACGCAGTGCCCTCTCTGATGGCACACGAGCCGTCACCCCAGTTCAGCTCTGCTGTGCATGCTGCGCCGTATGCCTCCCACTGGCCAGCTAGTCTTCGGGTCACTCCCGCGGGTGTGGGGCATGTGCGGGGGAAGTCATGCGTGCATGCGGGGTTGGGTGGGGTACGTGTGTGGGGTGTATGTGCACCAGTAACTTAAAATGGTTGTGTAACCTTGTGAGCCGAGGTGGCGCAGTGGTTAGGGTGCTGAGGTGGCGCAGTGGTTAGGGTGCAATACTGCAGGCCACTTCAGCTGACTGGTATCTGCAGTTCAGCGGTTCAAATCTCACCGGCTCAAGGTTGACTCAGCCTTCCATCCTTCCGAGGTGGGTGAAATGAGGACCCGGATTGTTGTTGGGGGCGATATGCTGACTCTGTAAACCGCTTAGAGAGGGCTGAAAGCCCTATGAAGCGGTATATAAGTCTAACTGCTATTGTTATTGCTATTGCTATTGCTAACCAGTTGTTAGATTTTGAATCCCACTACTGATGTGCACATTGCATTTTGGGAGTTCAGGTGCGCATGCTTTGGGCACTCCGACCGAAAAATGTTAGCCATCATTGTCATAGTACGTCTGCTTATTTATGGCTATGTTTTTCCCCACTTGACACTTTCCCCCAACTTTGACTACTATTTCCCTGTATCTGTGATTGTACCGCTAATGAAGTATTCTTGCCCTTGTATCTGCAGGTAAGATGGAAAACATTTTAATTGAGGAGAGCGTCAATGATGAGACCAAGATAATCCTGTTAAATGCAGCCTATTTTATAACAAACTGGATGAAGAAGTTTCCTGAGGCTCAAACCAAGGAATGTCCATTCAGAATAAGCAAGGTACGGGACGAAGCAACCTCAAACTGCTAACACAAATATTAAATGCTACAGACGGGCCTTCAATTTCTCATGGAATTTTAAACTAGCATTTACTTCAATTAATACAATCCTAAATCAGCTCTAATGAGTGATTTTATAGCAAACTGTCAATGTGTCATAATGGTTCATTTGTTTTCTACCCCCAGTGATGGGATTCAAATAATTTAACAACCAGTTCTCTGCCGTAATGATTTCTTCCAGCAACCAGTTCACTGAACTCCTCAGAAAGTTAGCAACCAGATCTCCCAAAGTGGTGCGAACTGGCTTAATCCCACCTCTGTCTATCCCTAAAAAAACAAAACCATATGAAATGTTTAGAAGACACCAGAATGTTCCTTTTTTCCAGTTAAAAGTGATGGTCCCAAGATGATAAAAATAAAATACGATTTTAGAACATTATGGATAGCAAAAAGATTTGGAGCCGATGTCAAATGAATTACATTTTCTTACATTTTTTGCCAACATTTTGATTAATGGTTTCTCATCACATCTCTTTTTACGATACGATACGATACGATACGATACGATACAATACGATACAATACAATACAATACAATACAATACAATAGCAGAGTTGGAAGGGACCTTGGAGGTCTTCTAGTCCAACCCCCTGCCTAGGCAGGAAACCCTATACCGTTTCAGACAAATGGCTATCCAACATCTTCTTAAAGACTTCCAGTGTTGGGGCATTCACAACTTCTGGAGGCAAGTTGTTCCACTGATTAATTGTTCTAACTGTCAGGAAATTCCTCCTTAGTTCTAAGCTGCTTCTCTCCTTGATTAGTTTCCACCCATTGCTTCTTTAGCAAATTCATTCCTTAATCCAGGTCAGGATTTCAAATGGGTTAAAATACATGGTGATCCATCCTAGAAATCTTAATATGCACTCTTGCTATGAATCTAAATTTCATACGCCACTTCTAACAAATGCAACACTGAATTTCACAAGATGCTGAGATTAACAAGAACCGAGGTGGCTCAGTGGTTAGGGTGCAGTACTGCAGGCCACTTCAGCTGACTGCTATCTGCAGTTCAGCGGTTCTAATCTCACCGGCTCAAGGTCGACTCAGCCTTCCATCCTTCCGAGGTGGGTGAAATGAGGACCCGGATTGTTGTTGGGGGCGATATGCTGACTCTGTAAACCGCTTAGAGAGGGCTGAAAGCCCTATGAAGCGGTATATAAGTCTAACTGCTATTGCTATTGCTATAATATTCTCATGTGTATGATTACAACTGCAATAATTTAACAATGTAACATTTGAGTTCTATTCTCAATTCATATTTCCAATTTATGAAGGCAAATAGACACATATCAGAACTTTTGACCACAACTGGTATTTAAGTGAACTTTCAATTCCTGTTCTTTCCCTTACTAGACGGAAACCAAACCTGTGCAGATGATGAACTTGGAAGCTACATTATGCTTGGGCTACATTAATGATTTAAAAACCAAGATTCTGGAACTCCCGTGTCATAATAAACATATGAGCATGCTTATCTTACTGCCTAAAGATCTAGAAGATGATACCACTGGCTTGGAACAGGTAGAAATAAATATTTGGATACATTTCAAAGTAGGTTTTGGAAAGCTGCATGTCAATCACTCTCTCCCTTGAATGTTTCGAAATAGTCTGATTAGAAACAAGTGAAAAATAGACATTTCCTATTTGTAGCTATTTGTTTAATTCGTTGAATGTAGTAGGGCCATATCGTTTGGCCCCAATATTAATAAAATGAAGTTGGACTGGACATTAACTCAAATCACAACAGCTAGTAGCATTCCAGCCGTGATATTACAATTGCATTAATTGTCCTCAGTCCTCAGGCAAAACATCATGCCGGAGTAAATTAAAAACAACAACAACAGTTGCATGCATTAATGAACTCAAATTAACTTTGATTTAGTGTTAAATAATCTCCATCTATGATTAGTGGTTGCCAGCTGCTGGACAAATTCTACTGTGAATGACTATATGGGCAATAATACAATATAATACCATGCCATGCAATAGGTAGAGATTCCCCTCACACATATGTGCTAGTCATTCCCGACTCTGGGGGGTGGTGCTCATCTCCATTTCAAAGCCGAAGAGCCAGCACTGTCTGAAGACATCTCCTTGGTCATGTGGCTGGCATGACTAAACACCGTAGGCACACAGAACGCTGTTACCTTCCTACTAAACGTGGTCCCTATTTTTCCACTTGCATTTTGACATGCTTTCTAACTGCTAGGTTTTCTAGTAACGGGAGCTCACTCTGTTACATGGCACTAGGGATTCGAACAGTGGTGGGTTTCAAAAATTTTTGGAACCTCTTCTGTAGGTGTGGCCTGCTTTCCGGGTCCACTGGTGGAACCTCTTCTAACTGGTTCAGTAGATTTGACGAACCGGTTCTAACGAATAGGTGCGAACCGGTAGAAACCCACCTCTGGATTCGAACCACCGAACTACCGATTTTTCTGATCGACAAGCTCAGCATCTTAGCCACTGAGCCACTGTACCCCTTGTATACCATGCAATACAACACTATTATGTTACTGTACAGCATAGTACAGCACAGCACATCACAATATCCAATCAGAGCTGATATTCTATTCACTTACTATTTTTCTTATTTCTGTAGCTTGAGAAGGAGATCACCCCGGAGAAGCTGGTACAGTGGACCAATCCTAGTGTGATGGCAAACAGCAGAGTTAATGTCTTCCTCCCCAAATTCAAAGTGGAAAGTGAATATGACTTCAAACCCATTTTAGAGAGCCTTGGAATGACTCACATGTTTGATGAGAATGCATCAGATTTCTCTGAAATGTCAGAGTCGAAAGGCATTGTTCTTTCCAAGATCATACACAAAGTCTCTCTGGAAGTAACTGAAGAAGGAGCCGAGTCTCGAGATGTTCCTGGATACCGGATCCTACAACACAAAGATGAATTTAATGCAGATCATCCTTTTCTTTTCTTCTTTAAGCACAACAAAAGTCGCAGTATTGTATTTGCCGGTAGATTCTGTTCCCCTTAAACAGAACTGCCTATAAAGAAACCTGTTATCAATATTTTCTGGGTATGAAATATTCAAAGGTAATCTATGCAGTTTCTCTTGTTAATTGAATAACTTCCTGTTCAAATGAATTTACAGTGGAATGGCCATATCAGTTAGTGGTAGCAAAACTAAATATAGGGACACCTAAAAGACTAAAATAATTCATTATGACATATCTTCTAGTGAACCATCAGCTAGATACGTATTACACATCAAAGTTGGGAAGACAGTTTCTTGTTTACATATGAAATAAACATCAAAACAAATTCAGCAAAATGGATCTTTGATAGGTAGCAATAAAACAATATGCAAAGTTATGATGTCTCCAGAATATTGCAAGTTTGTTTTATGCTCATTGACAATATTGAATTTCAACTTTATTGAACTGTCTAGTTAGGGAAGAGTTAAATCACTAATTTATCTCTGGGATATCAGAAGTTTTATATCTGTAGTGAGCTTCATTACATTAATCAATTAATATAGTTTTTTTTTCTTAAATATGTTTAACAGTGAAATATTTTCTTTTGTTTTTTTTAAATTAATTTTGGGCAGTTATTAACGTAGATTACCTTCATTTGTTCTGAATAAAGCATTGCAAAAACTATCTTTTCTCATTGCTGAAATTTACAATGAAAAACAAAGCTGCATCTCCTGCATTATTTGAAATCTGACTTCATATATCAGTGATAATATGCATTAATTAATGCTCATACTTCATGCTGTTCTTTGTTATATGGGAAGCATACACTATTTTAGACCTGAAGAATGGAATGAGTTTCAGTTCCAGGTTTGGATTTGTTGATGAGCATTTACAATTTTACGTCTCTTCTATATTAAAGTTTTGAAACAGATGCTGATGTCAGCATTTCAAGTAATGTACCCATGAACTGTGAGGCAGGCAAGTTCCTCAAAAAACAGTTTATTGGAAACATCCTATTGGCACAACTAGTGAAAGCCGACTTTAAAATTCCTGCAGCTTTCATCTAATTAAAAAGTAAAAGTTTCCCCTTTTAGCAATAGCAATAGCAGTTGGACTTATATACAACTTCTTAGGACTTTCAGCCCTCTCTAAGCGGTTTACAGAGTCAGCATATCGCCCCCACAGTCTGGGTCCTCATTTCACCCACCTCGGAAGGATGGAAGGCTGAGTCAACCTTGAGCCGGTGAGATTTGAACCGCTGAACTGCAGATAACAGTCAGCTGAAGTGGCCTGCAGTACTGCACCCTAACCACTGCGCCACCTCGGCTTTTCCCCAAGTCACCGGTCAATCTGTCCAATCCAGTTGCTATCCGGTTGCTTGGTTACTTCATTTCTCCTCTGGCCAGCCACCTGCAAGAATGTCCTTGGTTCCCACAGGAAAACTTTATTGTTTTGGCTATCAAACCCCATCTCACTATTCTCCCCTCCTTCTATTGTGTGGCAACACTGAAGCCTTCAAGATGGTCTCAGCCAGGTTCACTTCAGGATTGACAGCTACGTCGTATATTTCAAGACAGTATTTGGCAAAAGAATATAATCCATTCTTTGGGAGAGTGATTAAGGAATGTTAGCTAAACATTGGGAAATGGCAGATTTGCCCAATCTTTACGGAGCACACCTCCCAATGGCCTTTTAAAACTGATGACAAGGCATGTCAGGAGCTATACATCAACAATATGTGGTGACAGTGGTGAGATTCAATTTCTTTTTACTACTGGTTCTGTGGGTGTGGCTTGGTGGGGATGGCAGGGGAAGATTACTCCCCATCCCCTCCCGATCAGCTGGGACTCGGGAGGCAGAGAATAGATGGGGACGGGGCCAGTCAGAGGTGGTATTTACCGGTTCTCCGAACTACTCAAAATTTCTGCTACCGGTTCTGTTTGCAGTCACAACAGTGATGAAAGGTTAAGAGAAGGATGCATACAAGGCGCTAGTCGTCACTTATAAAGCCCTTCATGGTATTGGACCTGGGTACTTGAGAGACCGCCTGCTGCCAATTGCCTCCAATAGACGGATTAGATCCCACAGATTAGGCCTCCTCCGAATTCCATCCGCCGGCCAATGCCGACTGGCGACTACCCGGAGGAGGGCCTTCTCTGTGGCTGCTCCGACCCTCTGGAACGAACTCCCCATGGAGATTCGAACCCTCACCACCCTCCAGGCCTTCCGCAAAGCCCTTAAAACCTGGCTGTTCCGACAGGCCTGGGGCTAAAGAGCCTTTGCCCCCCCCCCCCCTCGAATGGTATGACTGTTGTGTGCTTTTAAATTGTGTATTGTTATGTTCGTCTTTTTATCCCCTGTTTGTACCCTTTTCCCTGACCGAATTGTGAGCCGCCCTGAGTCCCCTTCGGGGAAAAGGGCGGCATATAAATGAAATAAATCCTAATCCTAAATCCTATTTGCTGTAATTAACCTAGAGAGATGAATCCATTAACGGTTTTCCATAGATGGGATCATCTTTGGATGCCCAAGAAATATACATTATAAAAATAAATGCCAGCGGGTAAATTCACCTGTTGCAAAACCAGAATGGTTGCAGTTGGTTCAATTTCTCCAAACTGAATTACTCCAGGGCAATGATTTATTGCCTTTATAGTGACTCTCCATGTGAAACTGAGCCCAATTCAAGATGGCTACTCTGACTTGTTGGGAGTCGGGAGATTTAAAAATTTATCCAATCAATCAATATCACCCCGATATGTAAATTATACATGTACATTTTACAAGATCATATTTTAATATTATTACTGAGAGAAATTTAATTGGTATGTACAGACCACTAACTTGGGAGACAGAATATTAGTTGAACTGTCGAATTAAAATATCCCCTTGGCACAGACACTTTTAATTGTGTGTACACTATTTGTTTTATATACACTGTATTTGTTTTTTATAATATCATGGATCCCATCTTAGGAGTAACACCTACACTTGGGAGTTGATGTGTACACCCACACTGGTCTATATATTCATTACAGGTAAACATGGGGGAAAAAGTAAGCATTTATCACCTATTATTGTCATTTTTTAAAAATAAAATTCTGGATTTGCGTTTTGGTTATTATGTAAAAAATATTTAATTATGTATTTTATTCCTTTAAGTCTACGGTCTTAAATATATGTTAAAGCCATTTAGATCCATCAGATTAATTTACTCCTGAGTAGATTTGCAATGGATTACACCATCAAATTGCTAAAGGTGTGTCTGTGTGTGTGTGTGTGTGTGTTACGAAGTGCCAAATTAATTGTCCTCATTTCCTAACTTGTGAAACCTGTACAGGCAAGAACCAGAGTCTATTACTCTCCAAAAATACTCTTATTGTATTGGATATTATTTTGTTTGACTAAAGGTAGCCTAATCAAATGGGATTAAATCAGTGGTTCCCAAACTTGGCAACTTTAAGACTTGTGGACTTCAACTCCCAGAATTCTCCAACCAGCAGAGCTGGGAGTTGAAGTCCACAAGTCTTAAAGTTGCCAAGTTTGGGAACCACTGGATTAAATAAAAGCAGAGGTTGAGATTATTTTAGAGTAAAGAAAAATCACTTAAAATATACTCACGCATAATAAAAATAATGATTTCATACGATGGGAGGTGGATACAAATTTCTCCAAACATCACAAAAACATCTGATGCATACAGCCACGAAAAGGTGTGGTAATTATAGACTTCCTCAGAAAGCTGAAGAGGAGCATTGAGTAAGGGCAATCTCATAACATCCAAAGTGAAGCAGCCGGTAAATATGATTTTGTTTAAACATTAATATGCCTAAGTACTGAGTGTGAAAGCAATGCTTTTCATAGCTAACAGGTGGTGAATGTGTGAAAACAAAAATGCTGTTTTAGGAATTCAGAGAAATTCAGTTGAAAATTTAATACAAGATAGCGAAGAGCAAGAGAGAGTTATATCTGTTCAAACAAAGCCAAGTGAAAGATGTTGTCAGTTTTGTGAATGAACACTTGTTAATGAAATGAAATTAATGTGACTGCTTTTTTAATTTTCAATGTAAATATAGTACGGGCTGGATCTATAGTGTCACGACAAATACTCTGTTTGGAAAGGACATGAAAGGGATTGCAAACAGGGCATTTTCCAGTATAGGTTTCCATTGCCGAGAACACATTGGTAAAATTCCTAAAATGAGTAGAAGGAAGACAATGCAGGGGGAAAGGTATCTCTTGGTATCTTAAATCCTGCAGACCCCCCTTGTCCCCTTGTGAATCTTTCAATTTTCAACTCGCCATAAGAAATCTGTTGAGGAAGAGGGAAAGGATTTAAATATCTGTTTCCCAAAGACAATGACTGCTTTGTTCATGCAGTACCAAGAACACGGTTCAATTCAGCAGCACCCAAAATTGTCCTGCCACCCAGGTACTCAACAGGGAGACTCCAGCCCACCCCATCAGACATGGGGAAATGTTTTTCCATTCATGTACACCAGGGGTGGGTTTCTCGCCCTGTTCCAACCGGTTCAGTTGGAACGGGGCCAGCGGCGTCCTCGTGCACGCGCGCAGCGCACGAATGCGTACTAGCGTCTGTGCGATGCTCCAGCTGCTCCTGGAGGATCGCGCAGGCGCTGTATGCGTCCTGCGCATGCGTGGAAGCGCAGAACTCGTCAAAACCGGGTAAGGAGTGCGGGCGGGCGGGTGCGCCCTTCGCTGTTCCCGGAAGTTACTTACTTCTGGGTTCGCCGACCAACCGATTCGCGGGGACCGCTGCGAACCAGTTGAAACCCACCCCTGATGTACACCCACGGCATGATTTAAATGATTATTATTATTATTATTTTAAACATTTTTTTTATTTTTACTAAACCAACAACACACCCAAAAAATAATCACCTTACATTACATCTTGTAGAAAGTGTGTCAATGGGTTACAATTAGCTTTCGCGCATCTCTTCCAGAGTCATTACTTACATTCATATCGAATATCAAAGTCCTTGATGAGTCTTACTTTCAACATATCCTAGTTCTCATTTAACTGAAATTGTTTTAATGTCCTTTTGCCTAGAATAACCCATAGTTAAAAAACACAACCACCTAATGGCATTTCATTAATTATTACAGAGTCATCCAATAGCCTCCAACCTTTATAACATATTCTGAACAAAAATTAGTTGACAAAATATCTAAGCCCTTTTCTCCCCTCAAATCACTGTTTACAATTTGTGTCCACGTCCCTTTTGTTATGGTGGTCCATGTATGTATCATTAACTGTATCCCTTATTATCTTTATTATGCCATTGTTGGTTGTTATAATTAATATTGATAAGGGCAATAAGGTACACATATATGTTGGTTTGATGAGAAGAAAATAGATATAACAGTAAAGGAATTTTTGTTAACCAATATTAATTATAACAACTGGCATGATTTAAATGATTATGTGACTGTTTTAACTTCTTCTGGTTCGATGTTGTTCAATGTCACTTTAAAACTAGTGTATAACTATTAAAAAAAGTCAACATTGTCTCTATACTTGTCTAGGCAGTCCTCGACTTACAACAGTCCATTTAATGGCTGTTCCAAGTTACAACGCACTGAAAAAAGTGACTCATGGCCATTTTTCACAGTTGCAACCTCTATAGCATTCCCATTTTGGGGATCATGTCATCAAAATTTAGATGTCCGACAGCTGGTTCCTACTTTTTGCAGTGCCCCAAGGTTGCGCAATCACCTTTCGCAACCTTTTGACAAGCGAATTCAACGGGAAAGCCAGATTCACTTAACAACCAGGTTATTAACCCATTAACTGCAATGTTTACTTAACAATTGTGACAAGAAAGTTCAAAAAAATGGGGCAAAATTAACAAACGTCTCACTTAACAACATAAATTTTGGGGCTCAATTGTAGTCTTAAGCGAGAACTACCTGTGTTGGTCTAGAGCCGAGGTAGCGCAGTGGTTAGGGTGCAGTACTGCAGGCCACTTCAGCTGACTGTTATCTGCAGTTCAGCAGTTCAAATCTCACCAGCTCAAGGTTGACTCAGCCTTCCATCCTTCCGAGGTGGGTGAAATGAGGACCCGGATTGTTGTTGGGGGCGATATGCTGACTCTGTAAACCGCTTAGAGAGGGCTGAAAGCCCTATGAAGCGGTATATAAGTCTAACTGCTATTGCTAGATCAGTGTTTCTGAGATTTGGCAACATTAAGATATGTAGACTTTAAGTCCCAGAATTCCCCAGCCAGTTGAGGGATTCTGGGAGTTGAAGTCCACATATCTTAAAGCTGCACTGCTCTAGAATGTATCCGATGTTGCATGTTCATTGTGAGTTGTATTTGCTGCTAAGTATATTAATGCTTCCGGTCTAGTTAGTTGCTCTAGTTGCAGGAACTTTGAATATAAAATATACTTGAAAATAATAGCTTTGAAAAGCGCAGCTTGACAGATGCTTTCATATTAAGCGAATTTCTTCTGCTGTTCCCCTCCCCCACCTTTCCCTTGGGTGTGGCTTTCTAGATTTCTACATGCAACATCTGAAACCTGTTGCTCCTGAGCATCTGGTTACTTATACCTTTTCTCTCCTTTTTCCCTAGCCAGTCATGGATTTGAGTCTCACCAGGCAGTCCCTTTCCAAAGCCATTACTGCATTTGCCCTGGATCTTTACAATACGTTGAATTCCAAAACCCTTCGCAAAAATGTTTTTTTCTCCCCTGCAAGTATTTCAACGGCCCTCGGCATGGTTTTAATTGGCGCAAATGGGAACAGCAAAATTCAGATCGAAAAGGTAAGGAAATATCACGATGGGCTTCCTGACAACAACGTGTTTTGAGAGGCTGATTTAAAAAAAAAACATATCGCGTAACGCTGGAAGACAAAAGCTGCAGTTTGCAAGTTTGCAAGTTTAATAAAATTTATATGCCGCCCAATCCCGTAGGACTCCGGGTGGCTTACAGTACAGAAATAAATCAAAAAAATAAAATACAAGGAAGAAAAGATAGATTTAAAAACAGCACACCATGCGCTCCGTTCTAAATGGGGCTGGACTGTATTTTGGGGTCAACAGCCCCAGGCCTGCCGGAACAGCCAGGTTTTAATGGCTTTCCAGAAGGCCGAGAGAGTGGGAAGGGTCCGGATCTCTGTGGGTAGATCATTCCACAGGCCCGGAGCAGCTACAGAGAAAGACCTCCCCCGATTAGTCACCAACTGGCATTGCCCGGTCGACGGTACCCAAAGGAGGCCCAGCCTGTGAGATCTTATGGGTCATTAGGAGGTATGTGGCAGGAGGCGGTCTCGCAGATATCCAGGTCCCAAGTCATGAAGGGCTTTAAAGGTAACGACCAGCACCTTGAAGCGCGTTCGGAAACCGATGGAAAGCCAGTGCAGCTCGCGGAGGATAGGTGTAACATGGGTGTACCTAGGTACACCCGATATCGCTCACGCGGCCGCATTCTGGACCAATTGTAGTCTCCGAACACTCTTCAGGGGCAGCCCCAAGTAAAGCGCTGTTGAGGCCCATGGAAGATTTTGAGCAATGAGGTGGTCTGAGGTGGAATTATGCAAACGACACATTTACCTAAACCAAAGGTATTAATTACATCAATTGTCTGCTTTAAAGAAAACAGGCTGCTGTGAGTTCTTTGGGAGCGAACTCCGATTTTATCCATTGCATTCAGAATCGGTTGAAAAAGGAGTGTGTAAAATTGAGGTTTTCCTATGCCCTTATTTTTTTAAGACTCCCCCTTTTTGCTTTTTCTAGTTTATAGCGAGTATTAAATTTGAAGTTAGGCGATTTTGCTAATATAGTTGTATGTAGCTATACTTTTCTTAACTGGTGCAGTAAAATAGTTGAACTCTTTCTCCTGTTTCGGCTTTCTGTTCCGTATCACACGCAGCAGCATAACTGATAACAGGAGAGAATAATCTTTGCACCTGAACTTTCCTCCAAACGAATTAGACTGTAATTTTCATTTTACTAGCCATTTGGAGGGCATCAATTGGGGGAAAGTTGGCCTATTCTCCCAAGCCAAATTCAGCGACTTGAGATATCCACTGGATCAGTGGTGGGATTCAACTGGTTCGCACCTATTCGGGATTTGGCCCATCTTGACGTGCCTTTGGATGCTGTTGGAATAAGACAGAAAATATTCCATTACATTTAAGGGTGACTTAATCCTTTTACACTTGTGGGCTAGGGATGAGATGACATCAGAAATTTTTTTTTGAAGGCAATATCTTGAGTGCATTGCCAAAAAAAGAATCTATGTACGGCTGGGACATGTTTGCGCTACGCTGAGGTAGAAATAGAGACTAATTAGTGGTGTTTGTTATAAAAAAAAAAAACACAAAGTAGTCGTAAATCATGGCAGTTCTGCACAAGGAACATATTTGGAGTTTTGAGTGCATATCATGAATGCATTTGTGAATATTTTGGAGAATTGTATAGTCATGAAGTTGACCCAAATAAAATAATCACACAAGCTGCTCTTTGCTCAAAGGCATTCTGCAAATAAATACAATCCAGGGGATGCTGCTTTGTTTTGCAGTTGTTTATATTTGATTACAAAAAATTATTGTAGGTGGTTTTAAGTTCAGGTGGAGGCACAAACTAGTTGGGACCAGTTTCCTTGTTGGCAGATGCCATGTTGCCTACCTGCTCACTCGCTTGTCTGCCTGACTTCTTATTTATGTCATAAATAAAGTCTCTGCTGTTTCATTCTGTGTTGATTGCGACTACTCTTGCTATAGGTGCTACACCTTGCTCAAACTCCGGGAGAAGCAGGACCAGTTGGTTCTGAAAGAAGAATGGCTGAACTTGTGCCAGAATCTGCGAGACAAGTATGTCCAAAAACATTGTTAAACCCCACAGAATGAGACAATATAGCGAATTATTTGTTCCTTCCAGGACTTTGGTCAATAATACTTTGTAGACGGACTCAGGATGAGCTACTATATATGGTAGTGGTAGAGATAAGGTTCCACAGTAATCAGAATAACTAGGTAGCCTTTACCCACTCAGTATCATAGTTGCAGAGTACATCAAAAAACAGACACAAAAATAGGAAAGCAATGAAAAATACAAATGTGCTAACCAGTGGTGGTTTTCAAAAATGTTTTGAACCTACTCTGTGGGTGTGGCCTCCTTTGTGGGAGTAGCTTGCCGGCCATGTGACCTGGTGGGAGTGGCTTGCGGGCCATGTGTTTTCTTTCTTTCTTTCTTTCTTTCTTTCTTTCTTCTAGTCTTTCTTTTCTTTCTTTCTTCTTTTCTTTCTTCTTCTCTTTCTTTCTCTCTCTCTATCCTTCCTTTGTCTCTCTGTCCCTTTCTTTTTCTTCATCTCTCTCTCACTTTTTCTTCTTTTTTTTCTTTCTTTCCTTCTTTCTTCTTTCTTTTCTTTCTTTCTTTCTTCCTTTCTTTCTTTCTCTTTCTCTTTCTCTTTCTCTCTCTGTGTAAGTCTGTCTGTGTGTGTGTTGTGTGTCAGTGGTGGGTTTCAAAATTTTTTGGAACCTCTTCTGTAGGTGTGGCCTGCTTTCTGGGTCCACTGGTAGATTTGGCAAACCGGTTCTACCGAACTGGTGCGAACTGGTAGGAACCCACCTCTGCCACTCAGCATCATAGTTGCAGAATACATCAAAAAAGAGACACAAAAATAGGAAAGCAATGAAAAATACAAATGTACTAACACTGTAGGAATACAACCAGTGGTGGGACTCAAAAAGTTTTACTACAGGTTCTGTGGGCATGGCTTGGTGGGCAGGGCAGGGGAAGGATACTGCAAAATCCCCATTTCCTCCTGAGACTGAGCTGGGACTTGGGAGGCAGAGAATAGATGGGGGTGGGGCCACTTAGGGGTGGGTGAAATCTACTTACCCTCGCTATGGGTTCGCAAATGTGATGCGCGGGACTTTCTGCACATGCGCAGAGCATAAAAAATGGACCTTTCAGCCCTCTCTAAGCAGTTTATAGAGTCAGCATATTGCCCCCAACAACAATCTGGGTCCTCATTTTACCCACCTCGGAAGGATGGAAGGCTGAGTCAACCTTGAGCCGGTGAGATTTGAACCACCGAACTGCAGATAACAGTCAGCTGAAGTGGCCTGCAGTACTGCACCCTAACCACTGCGCCACCTCGGCTCGGCAAAGACAATCCCTGTTATTAATATGGAACAAAAGAAATGGGCACCAAAGTTGATTGCCCTGCCGTGAAATAAATGGGACCTTGTGATATGTTTCTTGCCTTTTATGCCAAGGAGACAGCAATATCATTATTTTAATTCCGTTTCTAATCTTCCATTTCATATCTTGACTAGGAGGGGACAATTTACTCAGAGTTCAAGCAACTACTACTTCAGCTGAATAACCTCAGCCATGGTTACCAGCTGAAACTGGCCAACAATTTGTTCATGCAGAAAGGATATCAATTTCTTCAGGTAAGGCCTCCCTCCTTTAAATAAAGTTAGAGCCTTTTCATTGCTTGCCAAGTATTCTAGATTCAGTGTGTATAATCGTCATGGAAAGCTGAGAAATATCCAGTGCTGAATCTGTCAGTCAGTGAGGGTAATACTGAAATACCATATTTTTCATAGTATAAGATGCACCGGAGTATAAGATGCACCAAGGTTTTGAAGAGGCAAATTCAAAAAAAATATATTTTTTTGGCACTCTGCAAACCTCCCACAAATGGCCCGTTTTTTTTGCGAAAACGGGCCCATTTCCCCCCCCCCCAAAAGGGCATGGATTGCCCTTAGGAGGCTTGCAGAGTGCTCCTGGGGGATGGGGGTGGGACAAAAACGAGCAAAAAACAGCCCATTTTTTGTGAAAATGGGCCCATTTTTCATCAAACAAAGGGCATGGATAGCCTTAGGGAGGCTTATAGAGTGCTCCTTGGGGCTATGGGGAAGGGGGCCAAAATTGAGCAAAAAATGGTCCATTTTTTGCTCATTTCTGCCCTTCCCAGCCCCCAGGAGCTCTCTGAAAGCTTCCATAAGGCTATGCATGGCCATTTTGATGAAGAGGATGGGGTTTCAGGAGGCAAAAAATTTGCTGTATTCAGTGTATAAGATGTACCCAGATTTTCAGCCTCTTTTTTGAGGGAAAAAGGTGCATCTTATACTCTGAAAAATATGGTAGATGGACCAGTTAGCCAACTCAAGTTCAAAGCAGCTTCCTATGAAGCTGACTTGCTTGGCAACAGAAATTTGGGGGTCGTAAGATGAAGACTACCTGCATTTTCCTGAGCAGCTTTTCTCCACAGTGCATAGCTTCTCTAATATGTCTCTAACCACAAGTTTACAAGCCCTACTCATTAATTGAATCACTTGGTTAGTACCCACAGGTCAGTTTACACAGTTGCCTGAAATTAACCAGACCTCAATCAGTTACACCTCCTAACTGTATTAGTATAGTCCTTTAATTGAAAAACTGATCTTTCTGATCAGTGGTGGGTTTCAATTTTTTTTGAACCTACTCTGTGGGTGTGGCCTCCTTTGTGGGAGTGGCTTGCCGGCCAGGTGACCTGGTGGGAGTGGCTTGCCGGCCATGTATTTTCTTTCTCTCTCTCTGTCTCTCTCTCTCTCTCCTTCCTTTTGTCTCTCCGTCCCTTTTTCCATTTTTTCTTTCATCTCTCTCACTTTTTCTTTCTTTTTTTCTTTCTTCCTTTTTTTTCTTTCTCTTTCTCTGTGTTGAGTCTCTCTCTCACTCTGTGTGTGTGTGTGTGTGTGTGTGTGTGTGTGTGTGTGTGTGTGTGGTGGGTTTCAAAAAATTTTGGAAGCTCTTCTGTAGGTGTGGCCTGCTTTCCGGGTCCACTGGTGGAACCTCTTCTAACCGGTTCGGTAGATTTGACGAACCAGTTCTACCAAATAGGTGCGAACTGGTAGGAACCCAGCTCTGATTCTGATGCTGGAAGAAGTTCATTTCATATTCACACAGACCTGAATACATTTTTGGCAGTCTTTCACTGTAATTTTTGCGATAAGAAAGTTAAAGAGTTACGGTCTATGGAAATTCTCAATCATTCTGGTCATGGTTGTCCCAAAGGTTCTTTTTCAAGAGGCAACTGAACTTTTAGAGAGCCCAGTTGCCTCTCGAAAAAGTGTCTTGGGGTTAAAGAGTTCGTGTATCCTCTTTTCCCCCAAATTTCTCCTCCTTTCCACTTATCCACATCCTCCTTTGTCTGTTCCACCAGATCTGAAAGTCCCCTTTCTGCGGGAAAGCGCAATGAATTAGAGATCTTGCTAAGCAAAGCTTTGGTGGTGGGGGAAATAGATGCTCCTAGGGAGGTGACGGCTCAGTGACTAAGATACTGAGCTTGTTGATCAGAAAGGTCGGCAGTTCGAATCTGTAGTGCCGTCTAACGGAGGGAGCTCCTGTTACGTATCCCAGCTTCCGCCAACCTAGCATTTCGAAAGCAGGTAAAAAAAGCAAGTAGAAAAATAGGAACCACCTTTGGTGGGAAGGTAACAGCGTTCCGTGCACCTTCGCCATTGAATCATGCTGGCCACATGACCACGGAGACGTCTTCGGCTTTGAAACAGAGGTAAGCACCGCCCCCTAGAAATGGGAACGATTAGCACATATATGTGAGGCAGTGGTGGGATTCAAATAATTTACCAACCAGTTCTCTGCCCTAATGACCAGCTGGGTAGGCAGGGCTCGGTAGTCATGTGATCATGTGGGCATGGCCAAGTCAACGTCACTCAGGTCGATGGGCGCTTCGCTTTAGCTCTTACAATGTAATAAGGGTTAACCGGAGAGGCAGTTTCTGTAAGCAAGGCAATAAAGATCAGGCTAGAAACAACACCAGAATGTTTCCTTCCTGCCTTCCTTACAGGATTAGCCCTGTAAAGTGGAAAAAACACAAAATGAGATTTCTTCCAACAACCGGTTCTCCGAACTGCTTAGAAAGTTACCAACCGGTTCTCCCGGATAGGTGCGAACCGGCTGAATCCCACCACTGGTGTGAGGGGAATCTTTACCTTTATCTTTAGGCTTGTTGGATTTATGTCTTGCCTCTCCATGTAAAAAAAATTCCTAGCATTTCACAAACAAAATTCTGCTGACTTAAAAATGCATCACCTCAGGCTGTGTTTTCCTTCCCTCCTCTCCCCTCCTCCTCTCATTGAAATTTTCCAGCTGTACCTCACAAATACTAAAGAAATCTACAACGCCATGGTGCAGATCGTGGATTTTTACCTCGCTACTGAAGAAACAAGAAAGACAATTAACCTTGAAATTTACAAACAGACCCAAGGTAAGGAAGGCAAAGTCCCGACAATAGGTTGCCCTCGCATAACGACCCCAAAAGCCAATGGCAAGTGACGCTGTTGCAAAACCATATGATTGCTGTCATCTCTATCGGCTCTGCTTGTTGGAAACCAGTTGTGAAGGAGCCGAATCTTGGCCAGGTGAGTACGGAGATGCTGCAATAGTTATATAAGTGTGAGGACTGGTTGTAAAGTTACTTTTTCAGAACTGTTGTGATTTTGAATGGTCCCTAAACAAGGCTGTTATTAGACAAGGACTACCTATACTTCATTCTGTGTACGTTGCAAAATAAACGGAAACTTTTTAGGCAGGTAGAGGTAAGAAATTTAAACCTCGGATAAGTCACAATTCTTTAAGATGGGGGGAAAAAACCCCTTCCCTGAAAGCCTAGAAATTTGCTCTCAGTCAATATTGCCAATATGGAACTAAATCAGTGATGTGCGGTCAGCTTTAGCCCTGATGAGGCACTTTTTAGACTTGTGGACTTCAACTCCCAGAATTCCACAGCCAGGCATGCTCAGTTCTGATTTAAAGTGACAGCATTTTTCCAACTTGCAAAATAAGTTTTCCCATTCTTTTTCTTCTCCCTCCCCCTCCTTCCTCCCTCTCTCCCTCCCTCCCCCCTCTCTAAAAACAGACACACGCACACAGAGAACTTCGATCTCTCTCTCATTCACTCACTCTCAAACACAAACACAGATGTTGGATTGGATATATTTTCCAAAGGCTTGAAAGCAGCTCTTCTGCCATACCCCCCCTTCCCCTGCTGCCTTCCGATCAAACTTTTGGAATTCCTCCCCCCTCCACACATGCACCTTTTCCAGCTGTTTCAGAGACAATTTCAACTCTGCTTCTCCCAGCTCTGCCCTCCCCTCTTGAAAAGCCAGAGCTCTGTCAGACTGAGCTAGTTGCTCCCAGAGAACTCTAAAGAGCCTCTAAAAATGCCCTTTACAGGAGGTGAGAGAATACGTGCCTCATTTGCATAAGAAATTCTTCGCTTGTTAACCCTTGCTTAACTCTTAAAAGGCGAAAAATTCCTTATGCAAAAGAGGCCCCTAGTTCTCTGGCCTCCTCCTAGTTAATACTGAGAGCAGACACCAAGCCACTGTGACTTGAAATCTGGTAGCAACTACCCTGGCTTTAATTATTTTAAGAAAATTATTTAAAATCCTTTCCTTTCCCTGAGGAGACTGGTGAGGCTCTGCCTCCCTTGCCTCTAGTGACTGCACGTCCCTGAACTAAATAGACCTACAGGCAGCTTCCTATTTTCCCAAGAGACTCTTAGTTCTTATACAAGTCTTATACAAGCTATCTATTTATCTTTTTCCATGTGATTTATTATGGATGAAAGCCTCCGTAGCCTATGATTTATTTTGATGGAAAGAGTGAACCTGAGTCTCTTGGAGATGGGAGATAGGTATAAACTGAAGAAATAAATGTTTTACGTGTTTATGGAGATTCTCAGCCATCCAGCTCATGCTTGTCCCAAAGGTGCTTTTTCAAGAGGCAACTGGACTTTCTTATTTTTCTTTGACAACGTTCCACTTCTCAACCCTTCCCTTCCCAGCCCCCAGGAGCTCTCTGAAAGCTTCCATAAGGCTATGCATGACCATTTTGATGAAGGGGATGGAGTTTTGGGAGGCAAAAAATAATAATGCTTTATTCAGTGTATAAGACGCACCCAAGGTGCATCTTATACTCCAAAAAATATGGTAGATGGACCAGTTAGCCGGCTCAAGTTCCAAGCAGCTTCCTATGTTGTTGTAATCCTAACATCAGGCACTTTCTTTAAGAAACGATGGAAAGTGGGGAGCTCATATCCAAGACTTACTGATTTTCTGCAGCATTCTAAGTCATTGTTAAAAATGGTGGTCTTAACTGAGGCCATATTCAGTTTGATGTTACGTTGCCTTAAATCAGGGATGTCTAATTTGCAGCCCACAGCCCGGATGTGTCACACGCTGGCCATGCCCACCCCCGTTTTAGTGAAGGGGAAAAAAGTCCTGATATGTCACTTGATGACAACATGACGCTCAGTGGTAGGATTCAAATTTTTTTTTACTACCAGTTGAAGCTTCTTCAGCTTTGGAGCTGAAGAAGCTTCTTGGATGAGAAGAGAAATCTTTGGGAAATAAACGTGTAAGCATTAACAATTTTGGAGAAGCTAGACTCAAACATCAAGCACTTAGGGCATTGGCCTAAGGATAGCATTTAGCTAAACGTGGCTGACTCTCCCTCCATCTTCACACACCCACACTCACACGTTCCTCTTTACTCTTAGTTTTCTTATAATTTTGTTTGTGGTACAAAGTTGAAAGGAAGGACAATATGTCTTTTCTGTTCCCTCTCACCATCGCCACTGCCACACTTCCAAGCTTTCTCAAGATAGGAAGAAGAGAGGAGTAAGAGATCACGGAACTCATGAGAACAGAGAGGAGTTACATAGACTTGACTGTTTTTCTTCAGTAGTTATCAGAAGTGTAAAGTAAAGGTAAAGGTTCCCCTTGCACATATGTGCTCGTCGTTCCCGACTCACACCTTAAGCAAGTTGTTTGGAGAAGAAACCACCAAAGAATTGTAGGACTATAGACTTGACAGCAAAATTGGGAAAACATAGTAAAATAAGACAATGACAAACTATTGCTGCCAAGAAAACTCCATGTCTCCAGAGATTTACTTGAAGGAGGCTTCCTCTTTACTTATGCTTTTCAATAGATGTCTAAAGATGCTTGGAAAGTTCATGGTTTTGGACATCCTTGTCAAAATACATATTAGTCTATACGGTGTAGCTTAGAAGGAGTAAAATAAAGAGCAATTTCATGCAGAGCAGAGTTAGATAACTGATGAGCTGTAAGAAACTCCTTGAAGATATGAGACTTAACTGAATTAAGGAGAATTCTGGGAGTTGAAGTCCACATATCTTGATGCTGCTAAATTGAGAAACACTGCTCTAGAGCAGGGCTGTTAAACTTGCAGCCTTGGGTCGGATGTGTCATGCGCCAGGCACGCCCATGCCTGGCTTAGCGAAGGGGAAAAAAGTCACAATACATCACGTGACACCGCCGTGATGATGTGAGTTTGACACCCCTGCTCTCGAGCATTACCTGTTAGTGAAAATAAGCAATGTGGTTTCCCAGCTTACATATTTATTTCCTATTGAAATTTCTAGATCCTCCCATTCATCAACAATTCAAATTTTTCCTAACCTACCAACTTTCCATTTTTCAATACTGATTTTATGGTTTTTTTTAAAAAGGGGGTATGCTATGCACCATTCAGTATGCCCTTAATCTATAAAATATTGTTCAAGTAGATACAAGGGATATTTCCTTACCAGGTTAAAAAAAAAAGGCAAGCACACAATTCATTTCATTTCCCATATCCATTTATATTTCTTTTTGCCGTAGGAAACATTAAGGACCTTTTTGCTCCAGGTGTGATTGGACCACAAACGGTGTTGGTGCTGGCAAATGCCATTTACTTTAAAGCAACTTGGCTGCATCAATTTGATCCGAAGTACACAACCGAAAGACACTTTAGGCTGAATGAGGTATTGCAGTGCTACATAAAATACCATTACAGTACCGTACAACAATATGTGGCCCTTTTAAATATTACACCATATAGCATGGCTTGACTATACGTTTGAATATAATTGATGTGCTACCAACTGTCAGAGTTGTTCTATCATTCATATGTAGGGAAAAGATGTCCTTTTAGATGATGGTGGACTACCATTTCCATAATGTGTGATGTATAGCTGTTGGCTAGGGCCAATGGATTTTGAAGACCAACAACATCTGAAGGAACCACAAGGTTACACAACCATTTTAAGTTACAGATTGGCTGACTTTCCAGTAACACAGAATACAGGGTTATTATATAGCAATGGATAGAAGTGGAAAAGATCTATACCCAAAGAGACCTGTTATTAATCATTCCCCCACTGATAAGTGGCCACGTCATCAGCAGCGCGACAAATACGACCGCGGAGAAAAAAGGGCGCTTTAAAAAGCGCTTTTAAAGCAAGCCGATTCACGTAAAGGTAAGGGTTAGGGTTAGGGTTAGGTTTAGGGTTAGGGTTAGGTTAAGGGTTAGGGTTAGGTTTAGGTTTAGGGTTACGTTAAGCGTTAGGGTTAGGTTTAGGGTTAGGTTAAGGGTTAGTGTTAGGTTTAGCGTTAGGTTAAGGGTTAGGTATAGGGTTAGTTTTAGGGTTAGGTTAAGGGTTAGGCTTAGGGTTAGGTTTAGGGTTAGGTTTGGGGGGGTTAGGTTTAGATTTACGCGTTAATTTTAAGTTTACCGATCACAGCGTGCTGTTTTCGTCGCGCTGTGATGATGTCACGTACGCGCTTTCGTCGAGCGCGCTTCAGTCTACCGCGGTTTTGTGGTGGAACCATAATGCCAGGTACAAGAGACTCCATTGTTTTATCTATCGAGCTTCTCAGTCATCCAGGTCATGGTTGCCCCAAAGATGCTTTTTCAGAAGGCAACTGGTCTTTGTTACTCAAAGCCTACTCAAACTAAGTCCAGTTGCCTTTTGGAGTCATTTGGGACTCCACTGTTTTATTTTTTACAGTTAGACAGTTTTCACCTAGCACATTCTTCCTTCTACGCAGTCAAATCTCTTTTCTTCTTATTTAAAACCCAGTCCCTTGGCTTTCCTCCTGTTCAATATACAAAATAGAGCAGTGAATCTCAACCTTCCTAATGCCGCGACCCTTTAATACAGTTCCTCATGTTGTGGTGACCTCCAACCAGTGGTGGGTTTCAAAAATATTTTAGAACCTTTTCTGTAGGTGTGGCCTGCTTTGTGGGAGTGGCTTGCTGGCCATGTGACTGGGTGGGAGTGGCCAAATTGTAAAATGTGGTGAAACTCACTTAACAACGCTCTTGCTTAGCAATCAAAATGTTGGCTCAGGAACTCTGGCATTTGAAGCACGCAAGTCTTAAAGCTGTCAAGTTACAAGACCCTGGCACCCCTAAGCCTTTAGAAAAAAAACCCCAGGGGTGTTCAAACTTGACAGCTTTAAGACTTGTGGACTTCAACTCCCACAATTCCTCCTCCAGTCATGTTGGCTCAGGAACTCTGGCATTGAAGTGTGCAAGTCTTAAAGCTGTCAAGTTACAAGACCCTGGCACCCCTAAGCCTTTAGAAAAAAAACCCCAGGGGTGTTCAAACTTGACAGCTTTAAGACTTGTGGACTTCAACTCCCACAATTCCTCCTCCAGTCATGTTGGCTCAGGAACTCTGGCATTGAAGTGTGCAAGTCTTAAAGCTGTCAAGTTACAAGACCCTTGCACCCCTAAGCCTTTAGGAAAAAAAACCCCAGGGGTGTTCAAACTTGACAGCTTTAAGACTTGTGGACTTCAACTCCCAGAATTCCTCCTCTCGCTCTTCATCTTGATGATGTGCGGATGGGCGGTGGGGAGGGAGCTGGAACCGGTTCTAAACAGCACCGTAGATTTGTGGAACCTCTTCTATAGAAGAGCTTAGAACTGGCAGGAACCCACCCTTGCCCCCAACCATAAAATTATTTTATGTTTTCCGTATTTTTTCAAAAATATGTGTTTTCCGATGGTCTTAGGCGACCCCTGTGAAAGGGTCGTTCGACCCCCAAAGGGGTCCCGACCCACAGGTTGAGAACCGCTGGAATAGAGAGAGAAACATCTGCAGAGATTTTTTATTTATTTACAAACACAATCATTTCAATGGCTGAAGGCAGGACTCCTGTTTCTCTATCTCCTTGTAGCAACTACTGGTGGAGATGCCAGCAGTTGTCCAAATGAAGTCAAAGCAATGGTGGGCCCCATCTTGAGACCTTTAATCAAAGGTTGAGTCTGAAATTCTTTAGAACAAACCTGGATACGATCTGTTGCAGGTACCCACCGAGCAGCAGGCAGAAGCAAGATCAAAGGTAGTCCTCATTTAGCCACCATAATTGGGACCAGCAACTTGGTTGTTAAATGAAGTGGTTGTTAAGTGAAACCGGGGCTATGGCTTATGAACTTACTAGGTTTCCTTTGCTTTCCAGATCTGTTAAAGGTTGCAAAGGCAAGGATTGGTTGTAAAGTTACTTTTTCACCATTGTACCTGCAAAGACTACTTGCACACCCAGTGCAGTTGACAACCTCAGTGCATACGGATAGGGTGACCACTAGGTGGCAACGGAGAAAAAGAAAGGGGAAAAACATGCTACCTATTGGATTTTGTAATGTGGATTTGGTAAATCTAGTAGTAGTTCAACTTCAAAGAGTTGCACCCTCCCTAAGAGAGTTCCCTGAGCCACAATTACTACTGTTTGTCAGCATGAAGAGCTTAAATATACAAGGTCTGGTTAGCTGAAGAAGTGCGCTCCCTCCAATATAAACTTTAACTCTAGATTAAAGCTAGGATGGAATAGACTTGCCTTGGGTTCTAGACAGTGGTGGGATTCAGCCGGTTCGCACCTATTCGGGAGAACCGGTTGGTAACTTTCTAAGCAGTTTGGAGAACCGGTTGTTGGAAGAAATCTCCTTTTGTTTTTTCCCACTTTACAGGGCTAATCCTGTAAGGAAGGCAGGAAAGAAACATTCTGGTGTTGTTTCTAGCCTCATCTTTATTGACCTGCCTCTCCGGTTAACCCTTATTACCATTGTAACAACTAAGGCGAAGCGCCCATCGACTTGAGTGACCTTGAGTTGGCCACGCCCACCCAGGGGGCAAATGGAGTGTGGATTTTAATCTTCTATACTGACAACTTATCACCGAGATAAAATTTTGTACCCTGTAATTATTTACTTATCCCTTCTTTCAAGTGTAGCCACTTGCCAAATTTGCATGTTACCAAATCCTAGTTCTGTATTTCATTTTCAGCTTCCAAAAGTCATAAACAGTACTAGGTTGGTCCTTAATGTAAGAGGATGTTTTATATCTTAAACATGTATCTACTCCTATCTTTGGAAACAGAAAGAAACTAAACTTGTCCATATGATGTATCAGAGGGGGAGATTTAAACTGGGACACACAGATGGAAAAACTGCCCAGATCCTCTGTCTACCATACGTTGATGAACTTTTGTCCATGGTTATAATATTACCAAATGACATCAGCCACCTGGAGCAGGTAAATCCAAAGCACAGCACTGAAACATAAAACATTATTTATTTATTTCACAGTTTCTGCAGCCTACTTCAAACTTAACAATACATACATAAAGCAATTTCTAGATTTTTAAATTTAGCCTCCAAATATTATGCTCCTTCCTCACTGTGCAGTATCTGAAGACGGCTTCAATTAATCGTACTTTTCTATTATGCCTAAAAAAAAGGAGGCTACATCCACCAGGATCCAAATGAAATAGGAAACAAACTTCATGTTTTCAAATCCTGGTTTGCTTCATTCCTGTAAATCCTAGTTTCCTTGAAAAGGCATAATGGCCGTGTGCAGGCTATGTATTAAACCAGGTCAGGTAACATCCTATCAGTTGGATTCTCACTACGTATAAATCTTGGATGATATTATTATTCTTGCCAAGCTTTTTTACAGAGCAAATAAATGAACAAGTAAATTAGCACGTTGTATCATGCACACATGTCTGATTTCTGAGTTTACGGGACAGGGTATTGTGCAAATACTGTAAATAGATTAATTTAGTAACCAGGTTAAGCATGTTGTGTGAATGCAGCCAGTGAGAAGCTATGATTAATTCCCTCAGCAAATTTGGAGAAGTGAAAAAAGAAAAATGATGTCTGCAGAGGCATAAGCACCTTCAGGGCCCAAACTCACACTGCACTTATTGAAGGTAGTTGGATTACCTGCAGGTGGCAATGCTGTTGAAGAAAATATTGTACCAGTTTGTTGGCTGAAGGCGCTCTCCAGTCTGTGGTCTAACAGTATGCTTGTAGCAGCACCTTTCGGGTGTTCTAACACCTACAGAAGAGGCTCCAAAAATTTTTGAAACCCACCACTGAGGGGGAGGTAGTGCTTTCAGACTTTCAAGGTTCTGTTACTGTAACCTTATCATAAAGGTAGTGTTAGTATTCATGTGTCTGCTTATCTATCTGGATTGAATTGCAAGGCTAATGATAGCTGAGAAAAAGCATTCATTCCCAGCATAAGGTTCTGTATTGCAGGAGATGCCATCCAATTGATACGTATGATCACTTACACAATGAGTTCAATTTAAATGAAAACACACCCCGTTTCACCATAGGCATGAAAGATTATTAGCAGATTTTTATTATTATTATTTTTTCCCTTCTACAACACCTTACAGTCATTACATCAACATTGTTATGTCATCATACCTGAAATGTGTATAATATTGCACTTCTATATTTACACACCTTTATAGCAATAGCAATAGCAGTTAGACCTATATACCGCTTCATAGGGCTTTCAGCCCTCTCTAAGCGGTTTACAGAGTCAGCATATTGCCCCCAACAACAATCCGGGTCCTCATTTCACCCAACTCGGAAGGATGGAAGGCTGAGTCAACCCTGAGCCGGTGAGATTTGAACAGCCAAACTGCTGAACTGCAGTCAGCTGAAGTAGCCTGCAGTGCTGCATTTAACCACTGCGCCACCTCGGCTCTTCACAGTTCTATATATATATTTATATATATATTGTTTTTTGGCTTAATTAATTTTATTCTTGTTCTGCAGCCATTTGTACCAAATGTTCCAAATTTCATAATATTCCGACTCTTCTTTATCTTTTAATTTCAGTGTTAATTTGTCCATCTCTGCACTTTTTTTTTAATCACTAATTCGTCCGAGGGGATATTATTTTCTTTCCAGCATTGGGCAAATGCTATTCTAGCTGTAGTTAGCAGATGTGTGTTAATATGTACTTAATTTTCTTTGTATATTTCCCTTTGGTTATTCCTAGTAGAAAGATTTCGGGTTTGCATTTTATCTGTTCTCCTGTCATTTCTTGCACCCATAAGGCATGAAAGACAAGGTCTGCTACCCAGGTGCCCCAATCACTTATTGCCAATTGTGTTTAAACTCCACAGGTGGAGGCCGCCCTGACCTGTAAGAATTTAGCAAGCTGGCTTTCTCCAGGAAACCTGAGGGAGCATTCTGTGGAAATATATATCCCTCGCTTCAAGTTAGAAGCCTGCTATGATCTCAACCTGATGCTGCAAGGCTTGGGCCTCATTGATGTATTTAGTGAAGCAAAAGCAGACCTCTTGGGAATGTCGCCTTCCCACCAACTCTTCTTGTCCACGGTTGTCCACAAAGCTCATGTAGACATCAACGAAGTAGGGACGGAAGCAGCAGCCGCAACAGGTGTGGCGGTCTCTAACAGGAGCTTAGAACATCACGAGTTATTTGTGGCTGATCATCCCTTCCTCTTCTGCATTCTGCACAATCCTACAGGGACGGTGCTTTTCCTTGGGAAACTTTGCCGTCCTTGAAACTCGAGCAGGGTTAACTTTTTTTCCTTGAAGCTTATTAAAGTCTACTCCAAGCCACAAATTTCTTTTGCAATAACTTGATTATAAAATGGCGGTTACAACGCGCCTTGAATGCATTGCTTAATTTCCTCTCTCACACAAACACTTTTTTTGGTACTGCATTTCTTAAGTTAATTCAGTAATACGTTCAGCATTATCTTTTTGAAAGCACAAATAAATAGAATAGAATAGAATTCTTATTGGCCAAGTGTGATTGGACACAGACAAGGAATTTGTCTTTGGTGCATATGCTCTCACTGTACATAAAAAGACAAGATATGTTCAGAGAGAGCCGAGGTGGCGCAGTGGTTAGAGTGCTGTACTGCAGCCAATTTAGCTGACTGTTAGCTGCAGTTCAGCGGTTCAAATCTCACCGGCTCAGGGTTGACTCAGCCTTCCATCCTTCTGAGGTGGGTAAAATGAGAACCCGGATTGTTGTTGGGGGCGATATGCTGACTCTGTAAACTGCTTAGAGAGGGCTGAAAGCCCTATGAACGGTATATAAGTCTAACTGCTATTGCTATCCAGAATCATAAGGTACAGCACTTAATGATAGTCATAGCGTTCAAATAAGCAACTGGGAAACAATATCAATATAAATCGTAATGATATGAGCAACAAAGTTACAGTCGTGCAGTCATAATTGGGGGGAGATAGGTGATAGGAATGATGAGAAGACTAATAGTAATAGGAGTTATATACAAGGAACATGGTATGCAAAAATTGTGAATAATGTTACATCATCTAGGACAGTCTTCTCCAATCCTAAAAGCTCAAAATACGTTGGACTCCCTGTCTCCACAAATGTTGAGAAATGCTGCCTGGGAAGTATACAGGATATTGGTCAATATATTCAGAGGTCACCTGGTGGCAGTCTAGAACAGGTGACATTGTGGCTGAGAATTCTGGGCATTGAAGTCTTTACACCTGATAGTTGACAAGGTTCAGTAACTCTGGTCTAGAAGAATTTTATTTGCTTTGAGCAAGGAATCCCTTTTCATGCCGAGCCTCAGCAAATAACATACAGAATGCAGGACAGAATGCGAATGCTGGCTGGGGAATTCTGGGAGTTGAAGTCCGGACATCTTCAAGTTGCCAAGGTTGAGAAACACTGGTGTAATTGTTTTCCTCAGCTCCTCTTTACTCTTAGCTTTTTTAAAAATTTTTGTTGGTGGTACAAAGTTGAAAGGAAGGACAATAGGTCTTTTCTGTTCTCTCTCACCATCACCACTGCCACACTTCCAAGCTTTCTCAAGGGAGGAAGAAGAGAGGAGTAAGAAGAGAGAGAATGTTGTTACCACTGCTGAATTCACAATAACAGTAAGAGATCATGGAGCTCATGAGAACGGAGAGGAGTTACATAGACTTGACTGTTTTTCTTCAGTAGTTATCAGAAGTGGTAAAGGTAAAAGGTTCCCCTCGCACATATGTGCTAGTCGTTCCCGACTCTAGGGGGCAGTGCTCATCTCCATTTCAAAGCCGAAGAGCCAGTGCTGTCCCCGTGGTCATGTAGCTGGCATGACAAAAGGCTGAAGGCACACGGAACGCTGTTACCTTCCTACCAAAGGTGGTTCCTGTTTTTCTACTTACATTTTTACATGCTTTCGAACTTGCTAGATTGCCAGAAGCTGGGACAAGTAACGGGAGCTCACTCCATTATACGGCATTAGGGATTCGAACCCCCAAACTACCAACCTTCTGATCAACAAGCTCAGTGTCTTAGCCACTGAACTAGTGGTGGGATTCAGCCAGTTCGCACCTATTTGGGAGAACCGATTAACTTTCTAAGCAGTTCGGAGGACCGGTTGTTGGAAGAAATCTCCTTTTGTTTTCTTCCACTTTACAGGGCTAATCCTGTAAGGAAGGCAGGAAGGAAACATTCTGGTGTTGTTTCTAGCCTCATCTTTATTGCCCTGCGTACAGAAACTGCCTCTCCGGTTAACCCTTATGACATTGTCACAGCTAAGGCGAAGCGCCCGTCGACGTCAGTGATGTTGAGTTGGCCACACCCACCCAGTCACATGACCACCAAGCCCCACCTACCCAGATGGTCATCAGGGCAGAGAACCGGTTGTTAAATTATTTTGAATCCCACCACTGTACTGAACCACCATTATTACATTATTATAGAAGTGTAATAATGCATGAATTCACACTTGGAATAAACAAAACCAATATCTGATTTCTTTGAAGAACAATTGTTTTCTGAGCTCTTATGAATTGTTGTAGTGTCTTCAACAATTTAAAAAAAAAGAGAAGTGGTAGAGGGGGAGGTTAAGTAGGGTAGAGGGGAATGATGGAGGGAAGATAGAAAGTTGGAGGGGGGCGGAAGAAAGAGGTGTATGGAGAGTGGAAGAGGTATATGGTTTTCTATTTTGGGGGGTATTGTTGACAAGAGGAATTGCTGTGATTATTGTTTAATGTTGTATGGCCCCGGCTATGCACAGTATATATGTGACTGTATGAAAATGGAAAATGGAAAATAAAAAACATTTAACTTTAAAAAACAATTTAAAAAAAATTGGTTGGCAAGCAATTCTATGCACAACTGCAAAATTTGCTGTCTTGCCTGAACCCATTTCAAACCTTGGCAGCAACGTTTCTTTGCCTAGACAATGCCACAATAAAGGGTGTCCACGCATAGATTATTTAAAAACACTTTCGGAAAACCATTGCTCATAATGGGCTGACGTACTGTCTGCGCTTTCTTTTACATTTTAATTTTCTTGCTCACAAAAATATATGACCTGACTGATCTTCCAGTTGGAATTATTTGCAGCTTTAAAAAAAAAAAGAGAATTGTGTTTTCTGACATCCATTTCTTTTTCCCAAATGACAAATATGCTCTTGTCAGCCCGTAATGTAGATCAGAACAGGAAATAAACAGGTTAAAAGCAAAACTACCTTTATTTAGTATAAGAGCCGAGGTGGCGCAGTGGTTAGGGGTGCAGTACTGCAGGCCACTTCAGCTGACTGCTATCTGCAGTTCAGCGGTTCAAATCTCACCGGCTCAGGGTTGACTCAGCCTTCCATCCTTCCGAGGTGGGTGAAATGAGGACCCAGACTGTGGGGGCGATATGCTGACTCTGTAAACTGCTTAGAGAGGGCTGAAAGCCCTATGAAGCGGTATATAAGTCTAACTGCTATTGCTATTGCTATTGCTATTTAGATTGGCTGTAATAACAAACTGTCACAAGTCTAATTGAGCCGTAGTTCCTCCCCCCCAACCAATTGTAGTCCAGCATCTCCCTAAACCACTTCCAGATGTTACCTTGTTTTTAAGGGCTTAAAAACAGTGCAACCTCTTTTCCAAAGCGACAGTTCTTACATATTTCTGTGACGTTCATCTTCCTTATTTATTTATTTATTTATTTATTTATTTATTTATTTATTCATCTATTTATTTATTTGTTTGTTTGTCTTGTATGCCGCCCACTCCCGGAGGACTCCGGGCGGCTCACAAAAGACAAGGGAAAGGGGGGAAACGAGACAAAGACAACATATTAAAAACAAAACCACAACATTCACAATTTCCGTGGAGGTAGATGCTTCTCAGCTCCCCCCAGCCTGCTGGAACAGCCAGGACTTGGTGGCTTTGCGGAAGGCCGGGAGGGTAGTAAGGGTCCGGATCTCGACAGGGAGCTCGTTCCAGAGGGCCAGAGCTGCAACAGAGAAGGCTCTCCCCCGGGGAGTCGCCAGCCGACATTGGCTGGCAGATGGAATCCGGAGGAGACCCAACCTGTGCGATCTAATCGGTCTGAGAGAGGTAATCGGCAGGAGGCGGTCTCTCAGGTACCCAGGTCCGATGCCATGTAGGGCTTTATAGGTAGCGACCAGCAGCTTGAAGCGGATTCGGAGACTAATAGGTAGCCAATGCAGCTCGCGGAGGATAGGTGTAACGTGGGTGTACCTTGGTGCATTCTGGACTAATTGAAGTCTTCGAACACTCTTCAAGGGCAGCCCCATGTAGAGCGCATTACAATAATCCAGTCTTGAGGTCACAAGGGCGTGAGTGACTGTCTGAAGGGCCTCCGGATCCAGGTCGGGTCGCAATTGGTGCACCAGGCGGACCTGGGCAAAGGTGCCCCTGGTCACAGCCGACAGATGGTGTTCTAAAGTCAGCTGTGGGTCCAGGAGGACTCCCAAATTGCGAACCCTCTCTGAGGGGCGTATAATTTCGCCCCCCAGCCTGAGAGATGGAACAGTTAGCCAATCTTTGGGAGGGAACATCAGAAGCCACTCGGTCTTGTCTGGATTGAGTGCCAACTTGTTTATGCTTCACTTATGCTTCACAAACGTCACCGATCTTATCAATTTAAACCATTGGGAAATGGTACTGAATTTAAAAATAAAACAACCCACCACCCAATCCAATTCGATCCAACCCATCATATACCTGAGCTGACGTAATTTCTTTCAGCAACAATTCCAAATTTCTTTGCTGCTACTTACCGTACTTCCAGGATGCTTTTTCAGTTGTCCTGCCAAGCCAACAGGTAATAATAACCTGGATAGGCTGCTCCAACTATTGCAGCAACTGTAGCATAAATTACCTATACACTCATACCTTAATTAATGTTCCACTGGAAGTACCAGCACAGCTCATATTTATTTATCAACTTGATTCCCAAAGGTTTAACCTAATATGAAAAGTTACAGTGATCTCATTCTCCTTTCTGAATAGGCTACTTTACCAGCACTGGAGATTTATTTATTTTTGCTGCCCTCAGAACTATGCCTTTAGGAAGTGACAGGAAAGAGGGTTAAATGCAGACATGCTGAGTACATCTGGCACAGTGTCTGAGAAGCTCTCAGATTCATGACCCAACAAATGCGCGCCCGACAAATGCGCGCCAACAAAACCGTGCCATAGGCAAAATGACCTTGACTCTCTCAGAAATAATGTTGTTTTGACCACATAGCTCTCATACCCCACACGATCCCCCCCTCCCAGTTACCCATAGTAGAATATGTTGCAGGCTTGAGGGCCACCGTAAAAGATGGCTTCCACGTGCATGTGCATACCGTTTTGAATATCTGTGCCTAATGTTAGCAACCTGGAGCCGCCCCGTCGACGCGGAGCCCACCAGCGGCCAGGCAGGTGAGGGCGAGGGGGCCGAGCCAGGCAGCTGAGCGCAGCAGGGGAGGCGGCTGGCCTCGCTGCCTTTGCCGCAGAGCAGAGCCACCCTCCGTCGGGAGGCCAGCTATATATATTGATATATATCACAGTAATGATGTATTTTATCGTCTCTCATGCAATTTACAAACTTAAAAATGGGAGGTGAAAGGGCCTCATAAGTGGAATAGCCTAGGGCCTCTCTTCATCTAAATCCGGCCCTGGGGGGGAGGGGGACTAATTTGAACCCAAGACAAGTTCTTCAATTATCAGCCTGGATTTTCCTTCTCTAAAGCTCCAAGTTGCCATGAATGAATTACAATTATGGATGCTAAAGAATATTTGTATTGTTTTAATCACTTTTACATCCCGCCAAACTCTAGTGCTACACACTTCATTTTCACCATTGCTCCTTTTATTACTTTTGCTGAAAATTAACCTCGCACGTCCCATAAGAATCTTCATATTTAACAAAGGTGCAACTCAGAAAGAGAACATGATGATTTCTGCTAGAGTAAGGTGTGGGATAGTCAGATGGGGAGGGAATGGGGATTTTGCAGTATCCTTCCCCTGCCACTTCCACCAAGCCACACTCACAGAGCAGTAGTAAATAAAAATTGAATCTCCCCACTGGACCTTGGGATACAGCAACTGTCATAAATACGAACCAATTGCCAAGTATCTGAATTTTGATCACCTGATCAATGGGGATGTTGCAACAGTCATAAATGTAAAAAATGGTCATAAGTTATTTTTTTCAATGCAGTTGTAACTTTGGTCACTAAATGAACTGTTATAAGTTGAGGACTATCTGTACTCTCTGTCTCTGTCTCTCTCTCTCTCTCTCTCTCTCTGTGTGTGTCTCTCGCTCTCTCTGTCTCTCTCTCTGTTTCTCTCTGTCTCTGTCTCTCTCTCTCACACACACGGACACACATACACACACACACACACACACACGTATGTATGTATTCCATGGAGCATGTTTAGCTGAGAAATAAGGTGCTTCAAAGTTGAGTAGAAACTCGAACCTTAGTTTCCCACTTTTAATTTGATTCTACGCAGCTACGTGTTACTGCTTCGTTCTTTAAAGCCTAGCGTGCTTTCTCTACTGTTTATAAAGGTTACCAATGTTGGTCCTTTGAATAATGTATTTGTATTCTGGATGGTCATTAAAAGGAAGTAAATTGAGCTGAGTTGGAAATACTCACTCATATGCAATGCCTCTTTAGGGTGAGAGAGTTACACCTTGGATTAGAGATGTTTATTTGGGCTGTCTTCAAATGTCTCTGAAGGATGTTTTTCAGAATAACCCTTCTTGATTACGCAGTCTAATGTATGTACCAGGATTGGAGGTAAAGATCATTCTCATGTTTGTAAGCAAACATTTTTATTGAACTTGATGTTGTGATTATGGGAGTTTGTCCAGTGCCTAATTGCCAACTTGTATTTTTTTGCATTTTCATCTCCTTTTCCTGCCTTCCCACAATTTCCTGCCTTGTAAGGGATGGGGGGGAAAGAGATTTCTTGGACACAGTATCTCTTCCTAAATTGCTTTTCTTGAATGAGTAGGCTATGCTTCCTTGAAAGAAGCTAACCACAAATTAACTCAGTTCTGTGACCTAGTTCGTTAGTGGCCAGGATCAGCTTAGCTCCTGTCTGAAATTGACACGATCCTAATTGATTCCTAAGCAGCTAGGAACAGATTAAGGTTGCCAGGGCCAACGCATTCCTTTCAGTGTGAATTCCCCATTGTGTGAGTTGCTAAGGGTGCCAAATTTTACAGGACATCAAAATTAAAAAAGATTGCAAAACACACAATAGGAGTGCAAAATTTGATAATCTTTGTTTTTGTTTGTTTGTTTTAGAACTGTTTCTTTCTACAGTTTAGGAAAACACCCACACAGTAGGTGTGGGTAGCAGCAAACAGCACAGTAACTAGATATTGTAAGTACCAAAAAAGAAATTATGGTTATGGACCTCAGGAAGCTGAGAAGATTATGAACACATCTAATAGGATGTGTAATAGGAATATACTGAGCGAGTAAATCTCATAACTCTAAACTTTGTAAAATTAAATGCAGATGTGGTATATTCAATGTTAACAGGTGGTAGGGTGAATGAGCTATGTGTAACTTAGCACCTTTGCACATGTTTGATGTGTTTGAACAACACAGGATAGCGGGATGGCAGAAAAGGATGAGAATGATTAGCAATAGCAATAGCAGTTAGACTTATATACCGCTTCATAGGGCTTTCAGCCCTCTCTAAGCGGTTTACAGAGTCAGCATATCGCCCCCAACAACAATCCGGGTCCTCATTTTACCCACCTCGGAAGGATGGAAGGCTGAGTCAACCCTGAGCCGGTGAGATTTGAACAGCCAAACTGCAGAACTGCAGTCAGCTGAAGTAGCCTGCAGTGCATTTAACCACTGCACCACCTCGGCTCCTCGATTGTCCATATGGCTGTCTCCCTGCAGTTGTTACAGTTGTGGTGTGATAAAACTATATAAATTTGTCAGAAGGGAATGAAAGAGTCATTTTATATACCAATAAGAAGCTATTGGACACACTATAGATGCCTGATAATTTATGCTGGAAGGAAGATTGGCATGTTTCTGCTTAAAAATAGTATTCTACTTCTGTCAGGTGCAAGCAACGAGTCGTATTCATGAAAAGTCGAAGTGAGTTACTTTATTGTGTTCTACCTATATTACAAGAATCTTCCTAGTCCTTTGGTCTTCCTTGAGAATAAATAGATAAGATCCTATGGAACTTATGGGGGTGTTAGGCTTATGCCTCTTGTGGCTGTGCAAAGATTCAAGGCTAGTTCCCTGTTTGACTCCTCCTTTCAGCCTACCTGACTGGTAATTTCCCAACAACTTCCTACTTTCTCCATCTTAGATTCACTCCGCCTTAGAATAGGAATTAATTAACATTAACAATTGGTTTACTTTCAATGAAACATCTTTGAGATTATAGCCTTGAAACCAGGTCCCAATGAAATGATGATGTCGTGTAAATTATTTAATAACAGACAAGGGAAATTCTACATTTCAAATGACATTGAAAATGGAAATGGCTCTTTATATAGACCGGGCTACCGCAGGCAACCAGATTTGGATGAGTAGTTTGGAACTTCATTGTAGAAGGAAAGGTAAATATATTTGAAGAACATTTCTAGGCAATTTTCTTAAAGCTGGAGATGAAGTCTTGTGTTGTTGTTGTTGCTAAAAGCGGACCAGCTGACTGGTCTGATCTTCACTGAGAAATTATCTGAACATCTTGAGAAAGTGTTAATAGGATGACAAGTTTAGTTTTAACTCTGACCGATGGTTTCCCGTAGTTATGTGTAAATGCTATACAGCTACTATTTTGATTGTGGTTCTGACCCATCTTCCATGTAACTTTAGAGAAACTCATACTAAGTATAATTTAACGAGTACCATGGATTTCAGAGGGATGTAATTATGCTTAAATATTTCTGGGTTGTTAGCCAAGTATTCTTTTCTGGAACGGTCTTAAATTACATAGATGCTACGTTTTACTGAAATAATTTGCATATTGAAATATTATTTTAGGTTTGCTTATTGAAGTCAAAAGTTTTTAGTTTCTTTGACGATTTGGGGATGAGATTTGATTCAGTTTTCTTTGACTTAGCCATCTGCATTGATTGATGTTCTTTTTGAAAACTGATGTACTGTAAAAAAAAAACAGAAAGCTTTATCCGGGGTTTATGCACAGATTCATACTATAACATATGAAAGAAATAGTGCTTCTGATGTCCTTTATATTTTACAAAATTCTCCTGTTACACACAGGCAAACATACTTTTTGTATGTCACACAATCAGCTGATTTTTTTAAATAAAAAATGAATAATATATCAAATATAGAATTCTCTTCCAAAACCAATAACAATCAAAGAGATAATTTCTATCATTTTCATAACAGACTTGTACAATGTAAAGTGTAAATGTTGCTGTTGCCTACTGAGAGATTAAAGTGAAAATATATATCTCCAAGAAAGAAAATTCATTTTTCCATCAGGGCAAATAAGAAAATTTAAACAGTACATTAGCATAGGGATATATTTAGATTTGTTGTATTTTAAACTCCTGTGGACTGAAAGAAGAGAGCAAACCAATTCTCTGGACTGCAGGCTTTCTTTTGGGAGAAATTTGACTATTTGAAGTCTTCTGCTATCTGCAGATGGCAGAACAAAAATGACGACAAAATAAATGTGAGTGTGTCTCCATCCAAATCTGGGTGTTGACCCAAAGATGCTATCTCAAAAGTAAACTGGACTTTGTTTTTTCCTTGAAAACATGTCACTTTTCATCCAAGAAGATTCTTCAGCTCTGACTGAATGGTAGAGGATGGAGAATGGAGAATGGTGGATCCACCATTCAGTCAGAACTGAAGAAGCTTCTTGGGGGAGAAGTGACATGACTTCACAAGGAAAAACAAAGCCCAGTTGCCTTTTGACAAAGCACCTTTGGGAAAACCATGACATAGATGACTGATAATATTATAACTGCTATTGCTATTGCTACGTGAGGTGATGTTTGGATAAAAGAGGGAAATCACACAATTTGCATGGAGTTTGGAAAAGTGTGATGGCAAAGACAATCTAGCTGAGCCTCTTCCAAAAATTGTACATTGAAATATAATAATAATAATAATAATAATAATAATAATAATAATAATAATAAATAACCTTGAGAAAAACAAGGTTACAATCATAGATATTGCAATACCAGGGGATAGCAGGGTCACCAAGAAGGAACATGAAAAAATCGCAAAATACCAGGACTTAAAAATTGAAATTCAACAACTATGGCACAAACCAGCAGTGGTAATTCCAGTGGTAATTGGCACACTGGGTGCTATTCCAAAAGCACTGGAATTACATTTAAAACAGTTAAAAATTGACAAAATCACCATCAGTCAAATGCAAAAAGCCGCACTGCTTGGATCTGCACGCATATTACGAAAATACGTTACGACGTCCTAGGCCCCTGGGTGGAGCCCGACTAGTAACCAATGCCAAATCCGGCGAAACAACTGGCCGCTGTGATACAATTGAATAATAATAATAATATTTCATAATAATCACTTCTTGGCCTTTTGGCTAAGATCAAGTGTAGTACATTGAAAAATATATATATATTTTTAAAAATGTAGTTATAGAGATGTAATTTTGCACTGATCCTCACAGGAAGAATAAAGAGAGCCGAGGTGGCGCAGTGGTTAGGGTGCAGTACTGCAGGCCACTTCAGCTGACTGTTATCTGCAGTTTGGCGGTTCTAATCTCACCGGCTCAAGGTTGACTCAGCCTTCCATCCTTCCGAGGTGGGTGAAATGAGGACCCAGACTGTGGGGGAGATATGATGACTCTGTAAACCGCTTAGAGAGGGCTGAAAGCCCTATGAAGCAGTATATAAGTCTAAAACAAAAAAAACTTATTTGTTATTGTTATTATTTGACAACAATATTGTTATTATTTTTAGATGTCCAATCAAAATAAAGAAGACATTAAGACAGAAACAGATTATGAAGAGCCAACAAGCCACAGCACTTCAGAAGCCAGTGAGAAAGACCACTCTACGCCTGGTGTGTAAGAGATCATGATTTTGCTTCATGGCTGTGTCTCTTGTGTGCCTTCATATGTGCATAGGTACATAGTTGTATTGACAAGCAACTATAAAATAGTCGTAAAAGAAGCGGTTGTCATCTTTGCACATATCTAGGCGCTTTGTGAAGCATGCATGCTCAGAAGTTGAATGGTACCATCTCAAACTATTCATAAACTTCAATCCTGAGGCAGGAAGATTTCTGCATTATCGGTACATATTCTGAAATAGCAATAGCAATAGCAGTTAGACTTATATACCGCTTCATAGGGCTTTCAGCCCTCTCTAAGCGGTTTACAGAGTCAGCATATTGCCCCCAACAACAATCTGGGTCCTCATTTTACCCACCTCGGAAGGATGGAAGGCTGAGTCAACCTTGAGTCGGTGAGATAGCAATAGCAATAGCAGTTAGACTTATATACCGCTTCATAGGGCTTTCAGCCCTCTCTAAGCGGTTTACAGAGTCAGCATATCACCCCCAACAACAATCCGGGTCCTCATTTCACCCACCTCGGAAGGATGGAAGGCTGAGTCAACCCTGAGCCGGTGAGATTTGAACAGCCGAACTACAGAACTGCAGTCAGCTGAAGTAGCCTGCAGTGCTGCATTTAACCACTGCGCCACCTCGGCTCGGCTCTGAAATTGCGATAGGTACTTGGATTTGCTAGAATGGAATTATCCTGATTAAAAAAAAAATATTATTGTTGAACCAGGAAATGCAACACAAATCCCTAAATTTTTGCATTGGGCAACTATGCAACATCATATTGTCGTAATGAAATGACTTTCCTTCAACCCAGCATCTTCATGCATTTTTCTTTATATTTCTTTTTTTTCCTCTACTCTCAACACTTTTTCTTGACTTCCTACATTTGGTGCCTTTCTACCAAAAAGCACTTTTCTGCCTGGGGATTATGGGAAGGAGATATAGTCCAACATATCTAAAGAGCATTTAGTTGGAGAAATTTGCAATAAGTGAACTTTAAAGCAGTTGAAATGCCCACGAACACAACGAAAATGCAACAAAGATAATAAAAGTACAAGGCAACTTGAAATCTTAGTCTGTTTTGTTTTTTTAATCATGCTTGGAGCAATATTTTAAAACTAAACATTCATTTCCTGTTTAGAAATAATGAAATTATTTCTTAATTTTATTTTCACAATTTCCCCTCTGTTTGCAGTTCAGGAAGCTACAGAGAAGACTTTGGCAAATGAGCCTCTTCAAGCAAAGGAAAATTGCCCCTTCCCCACTTCTAAACAAGATGTTGATCCTATGAAGACCCCTCTGACCCACGTTCTCGCATCCATTTCTCAGCTTAGCGCTGATGAAAATCCGTCTTCTAATGTTCCACCTGGGGACGAATCTGTTCCAGAGGGTGAAGCGCTTGATGTTCAGAGCCAAAAGGAGATTCCTCCAGAAGGTGACATCTTTGACAACCACTGCCAAGCTCTGGAAAATCAGAATGGGTTGCCAAATTGCAATCTGGATTCTGAAGATGTAAGGCTGCCTTCCACAGCTGCAGAAAATACCTCACCACAGCTATCCTGCAATGCCACAAAGAATGTGGACGTAAAGAATCCCACCCCAAAGCAGGGAAACTCCATCTCTCCTCCAGATTCTGAGGTAAATAACCGACCACAAGGAAATGATCCTGTTGACACCACTTCTCAATCTAATTTTGAAGATGTTGCTTTACAGCTGCTGACAAGAGAGGATGGTAAGGATCCAGGACCAGAACAGCTGTCTCTGGGAAACTTGATGCCTCAAAATCAAATAAGCCCATCTCAGAGCCAGAAAGAATGGCCTCAAAGAGAAACCACGGGTGGTTTTGAGTCACCTTCACCTTCAACCACTGCCCTTCTTTTACAGTGGCATCGAGGAGAAAGGATACAGTTTAGACAAGCTGCAGAAAGGATGTTAAAGGCTCTATTTCAAGAATTCAAACATAACGTGGAGTCTGTTGAAACTAGGGATTTGGGGGCTGAAGCTCCAGCTGCTTCCCCATCTGTCTCACCTCTGCATTTTAGGCTGGCATGCAGTTATTTGATACAGATTCTGGCAAATGCCATCCGTTCTGAAGCTGACTCGGAAGAAGATATTTCCTCTGGTTTCCTTCCGTGCAGTGAAGGAAATCCAGGAAGAGAAAAGAACGAGAATGTAAATCAGCTTCCAGAAGCCAATATATCTGATGGTCAGATGAATGCTACAAATTCCCAGGAGGAGTTATTCTCAAGTAATACGGATCCAAATCCCAAAAACCTACTTTGCAACTCTGGAGCAGAAGAAGCTGAAAGAACTCCATTTACTGATGGTACAGGGATGGATTCCAGCAGCAACTTGAATCAGGGGAATTATGAAGTACCTTTCCCAAATGAAGGGATCTCCAGTTGGATTTTCCAAGGAAACGCTAGACCAGCTGATAACCATGCAATGTACAGCTTCAATACTTGTGTCCCTCAACTAGTCTCTCCGTCCCACTGTTTGCCCTGGAATAAATACTTACAAGGGCGGGAGAAGAGGAGGGCTTTCCTCCATTCCTTCAACAATCTTGAAAAAGACGTGATGGGAAATCAGTGGTTGCTCAAAACCAGGGGATACGACCAGCATTCCTCGGGGCAAAATCCCACCGTTGCTTCCAGATTGATAAGGCAATCCCATAGAAGTCTATTCAGAAGTAACTCCAACTGAATGAAATGTAGTTTATTCCCAAGGGAAAGAGTATATAGTTCCTGTCCAAATTAGCTGCTTTAGCACCCGAACACATTAATCTTATTTAAGGAAATGAATCATCCCGAATTTTATTTCTCAAATGATGCGTTTAGTGATTTTTCTCCTCTTTGCCATTATAAAAATAGCAATACATCAGTGGTGGGATTCAAATAATTTAACAACAGGTTCTCTGCCCTAATGGCTATCTGGGTAGGTGGGGCTCAATGGTCATGTGACTGGGTGGGCGTGGCCAACTCAAGGTCACTCAGGTCGATGGGCACTTCGCCTTAGCTGTGACAATGTAATAAGGGTTAACTGGAGAGGCAGTTTCTGTAAGCAGGGCAACAAAGATTAGGCTAGAAACAACACCAGAATGTTTCCTTCCTGCCTTCTTTACAGGATTAGCCCTGTGAAGTGGGAAAAAACAAAAGGAGATTTCTTCCAACAATCGGTTCTCTGAACTAATTAGAAAGTTACCAACTGGTTCTCCTGAATAGGTGCGAACTGGCTGAATCCCACCACTGCAATACATCCACTAGATGTGAACCTGGAATCCACATGAAAAGTCATTTCTGTCACCAAGTTCTGTCACAAGAGCCACGGTCAGCCCCCCCTGAATTCCATTTTCGCTGGCAGAAAGTTGCAGGAGGCCATATCAGCTGAAAATGGAGCTCAGGAGCCCATTGTCCCAGGCAGAGTGCTCAGGCCACCTCAGGCGCACCAACACAAGTGACATCAAGCTGGCCACGCCCCCTGGCAAAGCTCCCCCCTCCCACTCCCGAGGTCAAACACAACCCTGATGTGGCCCTCAATGAAATCAAGTTTGACACCCCTGCTATAGACCGATAGAGTGTGGATTATTTCAGGAACACGAGGGAAGACAGTGGATTGCATCCTCTATAAAGGCATTTTTTAATTACTGATTTGTTTCTTTTAATGCATCTCTGAAATCAGAAGTAGCCCCTGGTTTCAGAGATGGGACAGTTTTTCTCAAAGGGCAGGTAGAAAAGAATTCATGGTAGCCATTAAGAATAAGGTACCGGGAACAGAGCCGAGGTGGCGCAGTGGTTAAATGCAGCACTGCAGGCTACTTCAGCTGACTGCAGTTCTGCAGTTCGGCTGTTGAAATCTCACTGGCTCGGGGTTGACTCAGCCTTCCATCCTTCCGAGGTGGGTAAAATGAGGACCTGGATTGTTGTTGGGGGCGATATGCTGACTCTGTAAACCTCTTAGAGAGGGCTGAAAGCCCTATGAAGCACTATATAAGTCTAACTGCTATTGCTAACATAAATGAAACATCAGTCGTGACATTGCAATCAAAAGCAGTGATGATAAAAAAGCAAATGAGAGAAAAGTTAAATAGAAAGGAAAAATAATCAGTTGAACAGCTATTTTTTATTATCATCCGAATGTACTGCATACAGGTGGTCCTCGACCTATGACAATTGAGCCACCAAATGTATGTTGCTAAGTGAGAAATTTGTTAAGTGAGTTTTGACCCACTTTAAGTCTTTTCTTGCCACATTTGTTAAGTGAGTCACTGAAGTTGTTAACTTGGTAACACAGTTGTTAAAGGAATCTGGCTTCCCCACTGATTTTGCTTGTCAGAAGATTGCAAAAAGGGATGACATGACACTGCGACCGCCATAATATGAACCAGCTGTCAAGCATCCAGATGTAATCATGTGATCATGGGAATGCTGCATTGGTCATGTGTGAACAATAGTCCTAAGTCACTTTTTTCAGTGCCGTTGTAATTCTGAACAGTCACTAAAGTAAACTTTTGTAAGTCGAGTACTTACCTGTATTGCCTTGTGAAATATAAAGATTATGCAAGGTGAATTTCACCACCGAGAAGACTCCATTCCTCAGAATAGCTCAATGGATCAGATGACTTCAGGATTCTGGAACATTGCTTTCGAAGATGAATGAAATCTACGGGAAAGCTCAAAAGGAAATTTATCTTGGACTTAAAGCCATTAAAAAAATAACATTAGCAGATATTATTTCTCTTCTTGTTCTTTCTTTGATTAGGCCTGAAATTTTAATTGGTGGGGGCGGGGATAGTTGGGGTATGTAAAAAGTTTTAAGAGGGAAGATGGGTACAATAGCATTTCAATATTGGAGAGCCGAGGTGGCGCATTGGTTAGAGTGTAGTACTGCAGGCTACTTTAGCTGACTGCTAGTTCGGCAGTTCGGCGGTTCAAATCTCACCGGCTCAAGGTTGACTCAGCCTTCCATCCTTCCGAGGTGAGTGAAATGAGGACCCGGATTGTTGGGGGCGATATGCTGACTCTGTAAACCGCTTAGAGAGGGCTGAAAGCCCTATGAAGCGGTATATAAGTCTAACTGCTATTGCTATTGCTATTGCTATAATATTCTGATTGCATTAACAAATTGTAAGACTAAAACACGTTTTATCTGTATCCTACAGACAATCATTGCCAATGATATATCCTGGCAATTAGCAGATATACATAAACAAACAAAAAAACAAACACACGTACGAGCACACACACACACACTGTTGTTAGTTGCGAAGTCAGGTCCGACCCATCGTGACCCCATCGACAATGTTCCCTCAGGCCTTCCTGTCTTCTGCCATCCCCTGGAGTCCATTTAAGCTCACACCAACTCTTCTGTGTCTCCATCCAATATAGCAATATAGCAGTAGACTTATATACCGCTTCATAGGGCTTTCAGCCCTCTCTAAGCGGTTTACAGAGTCAGCATATTGCCCCCAACAATCTGGGTCCTCATTTTACCCACCTCGGAAGGATGGAACGCTGAGTCAACCCTGAGCCGGTGAGATTTGAACCGCTGAACTGCTGATCTAGCAGTAGCCTGCAGTGCTGCATTTAACCACTGCGCCACCACAGCTCTGTCGTCCCCTTCTTCTGTTGCCCTCAATCTTTCCCAGCATGAGGCTCTTCTCCAGGGAGTCTTTCCTTCCCATTAGGTGGCCAAAGTATTTGAGTTTCATCTTCAGGATCTGGCCTTCTAAAGAGCAGTCAGGGTTGATACATACAAAGATACATACATACATACCAGAGGTGGGATTCAGCCGGTTCTGACCAGTTCTGGAGAACCGGTAGCAGAAATTTTGAGTAGTTAGTAGAACTGGCAAATATTACCTCTGGCTGGCCACGCCCCCTCTATTCTCTGCCTCCTGAATCCCGGCTGATCAGGAGGAAATGGGGATTTTGCAGTAACCTTCCCCTGCCATGCTCACCAAGCCACACCCACAGAACCGGTAGTAATTTTTTTTGAATCCCACCACTGATACACACACACACACACACACACACACACACACACACAGACGCACACACACAGACACACAGACACACATACCATGTGTTTCTGGATTAAGTTTCTTCTGGTTTACACCTTTGGGACTAATTTCAGTAGGTCTTTCTTAAAAGTTAGTAAATTAATACCTTGCAATATCAGTCTCGGCTTTGATATTACAGCATCAACTTCCCTAACTGGAGAGTTATCAGAGCAGGAAAACAGAACATATTTGCACTTCCCATTTAAGATCCTCCTCTTTGTGGATACTGGCTGAACCATAACCCAACTTCAGAAAAATTCTGTCTGAGGTGCCATGCTGTGGCTGTGTTTATTTAAGTGCTCACCCTGTTGGCTTCCGAGATCTCCCACTGAAAAATTCAACTGTCCTAGGCCTTCCTCCGTTTTTCATGCAAGAAAACAACTGCCAATTTCCTTTCATTGGGCAAGTCTTACTATACATATATACTGCTGTGTTCTGACCCCCCCTCTTCATACACCAAAGCACGCCGAGACAAAGATACTTCAAGGATTTATTAACACACAGACTAGACCTTGGCAGCAATCCAACTCTAGTAAATACGTTGATTCCTGCGACGAGCGTGTAGAAAGTCATTCATTTTATGGTCTTGAGAGGAGCCTAATTACCACCAGCTGAGTGCAATTATCTCCCGTAACTGCGTAACTGTTCTTTACGCCTATTAGCCCTCCGTTGCTAGTCATCCAGGACCAACTCCCTTGTCTCCTCCCCACTGCTCCAATGCATGATGTCAGGATCACACTCCCTTGTCTCCTCCCCACTGCTCCAAGGCTTGACTTCGGGAGCACACTCCCTTGGCTCTCACCGCTGCTCCAGGCCTCAGGCACCTCCTGATGGCCAACCAGCCTCTCTGCGCCCTGCTCAGAGTCAGAACCCTCTCCAGGGTCCTCCACATCCTCCAAAGCCGACTCATAGGGCCCCTCACTGTCGGAGTCTGGTGGCAGCTCCAACGGCTCCTGCTGGGCCACAACACATTGCTATCTTTGGTGGTTTCACTGAGCCAGAAGAAATGGAAAATATCTGACCAGCAGAACCAAAGTTCTTGAGTGTTGCATACTGAATATATCCTTGGAATAGGCAAAGTAATAACAATGACAACCCAAAGCAGTGATTCATCCATCCATCCATCCATCCATCCATCCATCCATCCATCCATCCATCCATTTATTCAATCTGCATATCTGTCCATCTTACATATGTGACTTACAACAATTAAAAAGAATATCAAGCATAATGAAAATATAATTAAAAACAACAAATATACAACTATACTAAGACCACTATTAAAATCTCAATTTTAGCATCTATTTTGGAAAACTTAAATTCTCAGACCTCATGATTTTGGCTGATCCTACGATGGTCCTTTCTTATTGAGCACTCAGAGGCTAAAGGAAGCACCCAGAATGGCAACAGCTATAGAGGTTTTTCCCTAATCTTGTTAAGATTTAAATTCCCATTGTCCACTGCTGACAATTCTTAACAATTCCATTTGGGGTTTTTTTGCCATTTGGACCACAACAATGGTAGCAATAACAAGTTAGAGATGGAGTTTGTTATTAATTTATGCAAAGCTGTGAAAGTTACCGGAGAAACAGACTGGTCTTTCTTTCTTTCTTTCTTTCTTTCGTTCTTTTCTTTTCTTTCTTTCTTTCTTTCTTTCTTTCTTTCTTTCATTCCTTCCTTCCTTCCTTCCTTCCTTCCTTCCTTCCTTCTTTCCCAGAAGACTCTATACAATCTCACAACTTCCTGATTATATACAAAATAACTTATGAAATACAGTGGAATATGCATCCAGCTATGAGGAAAAGGAAGTTACATGGTTTGATTTACATATATTTCATGCAATAGATGCAAGAAACCGCCTCCTGCCAATTACCTCCCAAAGACCTATTAGACTAGGCCTCCTCTGAATCCCATCTGCCGGCCAATGTCGGCTGGCAACTCCCCGGGGGAGGACCTTCTCTGTGGCTGCTCCGGCCCTCTGGAACGATCTCCCTGTTGAGATCTGGACCCTCACCTCCCTTCCGGCTTTCCGCAAAGCAACTAATACCTGGCTGCCAATTACCTCCAATAGACCGATTAGATCTCACAGATTAGGCCTCCTCCGAATTCCATCTACTGGCCAATGTCAACTGGCAACCACCCGGAGGAGGGCCTTCTCTGTGGCTGCTCCGGCCCTTTGGAACGAGCTCCCCGTGGAGATTCGGACCCTCACCACCCTCCAGGCCTTCCGCAAAGCCCTAAAAACCTGGCTGTTCTGACAGGCCTGGGGCTAATGGGTTTTTTGTCCCCCCTCGAATGGTATGGTTGTTGAGTGTTTTAAATTGTGGTATTGTTTTGTTCGTGTTCTTTTTTCTTATTTGTGCCCCCCCCCTGACTTGGTTGTGAGCCGCCCTGAGTCCCCTCCGGGGAATAGGGCGGCATAGAAATATAATAAACTCAACTCAATTCAACTGTTCCGGCAGGCCTGGGGCTATTGAATCTTCCAGCCCCATCCGAGGTTACGACTGTTGCTGTATTTTTAAATTGTTTGTCTTTTTATTTTATTTTGTACCCCCCTTCCCCTTCAGATTGTTAGCCGCCCTGAGTCTCTTGGGAATAGGGCGGCATACAAACTAAATAAAACCTTAAACCTTGAAACCTTAAGAAACACATAATTTGTTTTCTCATCCCTAAGTATCTTTATTTTATTAGTCTTTTTTCTATTGCGTCCAAAAAAACCCCCAAATATATTAAAAAGCTTCCCTCCGTTCTCCTTTATGAGTATATATAGAGAAGATGGGGAAGGCTTTGGGTGGGTGATCAATCTGCAGCTAATGAGAATCCTAAAGGACACAGAATTGAACTCCTTTCAATCAGGTTTGAGACTGGAATTTAGTTCTGAGGTAGCCTTAGCTATGTTTGTCAATGGACATAGATGGAACTGGGATGGCTGTGGAGCATCCAGTCTTATGCTTCTTGATCTCTCAGCAGCTTTCAGTATATCAACCATGACATCTTCCTGAGCTGATTCAATGGATGCATGGTGATTGGGGGGCACCAATTTATGGTGATTCTCTGTCCTTCTCCAGTTGGTGTTGGTTGTGGAGTCTTGGGAAAGGTTTGATACACAGTGGTGGGTTTCAAAAATTGTTTGAACCTACTCTGTGGGTGTGGCCTCCTTTGTGGGAGTGGCTTGCCGCCCATGTGACCGGATGGGAGTGGCTTGCCGTCCATGTGACCGGATATGAAGATGCCGACAACATTTATCAGAACCCCCTTAAATTACCTCACACACAGCACTGGCATGCATAAGAATATGTTGTAAACTTGTTTTTTAAAAGGCATCTTTGGTTTGCGTTAAAACAACTTCAACACACGCAATGTTCTGATTGCACCACAAACGCAGTAGTCATCCTTACCTTTCACAGAGGCCCTGAGTTTTATAAATAGGAGCATGATAGTGTAGAATAATCCTATCCAAGGACCAGTGGTGGGTTTCAAAACATTTTGGAACATCTTCTGTAGGTGTGGCCTGCTTTCCGGGTCCACTGGTGGAACCTCTTCTAACCGGTTCGGTAGATTTGACGAACCGGTTCTACCGAATAGGTGCGAACTGGTAGGAACCCACCTCTGTTTGATACATAAATAAAAATGCCAAATAGCAATAGCAATAGCAGTAGACTTATATACCGCTTCATAGGCCTTTCAGGTCTCTCTAAGCGGTTTACAGAGAGTCAGCATATTGCCCCCAACAATCTGGGTCCTCATTTTACCCACCTCGGAAGGATGGAAGGCTGAGTCAACCCTGAGCCGGTGAGATTTGAACCGCTGACCTGCTGATCTAGCAGTAGCCTGCAGTGCTGCATTTAACCACTGCGCCACCTTGGCTCTCAAATCCAGTCTAAACATCTGGCTGATTGTGAACCAGAACAATAATAAAATCCCCATCGGGACATTTTTGTCCCAAAACACATCCCCCCCCCCAAAAAAAAAAGTTTGGGTGGATAGTGGTTGTGACACTACTTGGAGACAGCCGAAGAGAAGAGAAAGAACTGGGGAAAAATCACAAAATACAAAAACTTGCAAATAGAAGTAGGACTGTGTCAAAAGAAAGCAAAGATGGTGCCAATAAGAATAAGCACCTTGGGCACAACCCCAAATGGGAACACCTTTGGCATTGGCGAAATCACCATCAGTCACTTGCAAAAGCCAACTTTCCGTGAAGCAGCTTACATCATGCGTCAATACGTTAACAACATGAAGCAGATACATCTGCCTAGCCCAGGTTTTTGGGAAGAACTTGATAGGTGGATAAAATACCAAGTCCAGATTAAACTTCTGTCTGACTGTAAAACTACCACCACCACTACTACTAATAATTATTATTTAGGAAGGCTGGGGGGGGGTGTTGGGGGGGAGGGAGGGAGGTTTGACGAGGGGTGTTAGATTTTAATGTAATATGATTGCACATGTATACTGTCTTATTTTTTCTTTAAAACTAGGATATGTTAAGTATAATGTTATGGAAGTATAAATACCATCAACATAGATTGGAGTTTGCTCAGAAGCTGAAATACACCAATGAGAGGAAGAGTGGAAAGCAGAGGAGAGAAGAAAGATGGGAAGAGAGGGATAGGAGAGGAGGTAAGGGGGTAAGATGAGGAGGATAAGGAGGAGTGGAATGAAGAGAGAGGAGAAGGAGAAAGGAAGGGGAAGTAGAGTAGGAAAGGATGATGGAGGGAAGAAAGGAGGTAGGAGAGAGGCAGAAGAAAGAGGTGTATAGAGAGCAGAAGAGCTAATAATGGGTTTTTATTTTTCTGGGCGTTGATGACAAGAGGAACTGATGTAATTACTACTTAATACAATAGCATACTGGCTATGTAATAGTATACATGTGATTGTATGTTATGAAAATGGAAAATAAAAAAGTATATTTGAAAAATAATAATTATTATTATTATTTAGCAAGTGCTATCTATACATGTGTTGACATTTTATTATCCACAAAGGAGACTGCTCATATGCAACAGTTTAAAGTACCTAATTAGGCTTTGTTTTTCCTATTGTTTATTTATACACCTTTTACATTCATTCATTTACACTCTGAATATTGTATGACAGCTTCCCTTAACCTTTCCAGCCTTGCAAACAGCCGGCAGCGATATGGGAGTGGGTGGGATGGTTTTGCATGCGCACGCTGCTTGCACAAATGCAGCTTTGCCATGGACTGGTATCTGGCCACAGGGGAGTTGGGGATTCCTGCTGTATGACCAATAACAATAGTTGTCTGGACTGATTTACCTCATCCCTTCTCCTAAGTGAAGCAGGCAAGGCCATGGCAGAAGAACTGGTGTTCTACTTCCTAATGGGAATCAGCTAAATCATTCCTAATTCGCCAGAGCCTATTTCCATCTTAGGAAGTGCAGACGATGCTCCTGTTAAGTTGAACAACCAGTACCAAAAACATAACACTCTTTACATTCTCACCCTGGATTTACCGGCTATGGTGATGAGCTGAGTTGAACTCATTCAAAATGTATAAGGCACCGTGTTCCTTATGCAAAGTACCATCAATCCGAATAAATGCAAACTGAAATAATGACCAGGAAGATGTCCTACATTTTCAATATAGCTTGGCAGGTTCCTGTAGACAGTCACCAGATTCCTGAAGCTTGGAAGCTTGAAAGCTAAGGTGAGTTTTTCCCCCCCCAATTCTCAGGGTTTTTTAAAGACTTCCACGAGTGGCACAGTTATATAGATACAACTGAATTTTAGCAAATCAGGGAGTAATTAAGGGGTGCTCGCCTGGCAGAGCCAGGCCCTTGTTTGAAAATTGAATAGAAGTCAGCATCTAATTTTGCAGGCGGTAATCCTGAAATCACTGCTCTGAATTTCAGCTTGAGAATTCTGAACTGGAGGTAGAGACAGCAAACATTTTATGCTGTCGTTGTTGACAGGATCCTCCTAGGTTTTACACCGCTTCTATTGTGTTCGTTGAGGCTTCTTGTCAAGTTTTCCTAGGGGGCTGAATTGTCTAACAAAGTCCTAATAATTTCTGCATCTTCCATTATTTGTTACCTGGAAAATCTGGTGTGTTTATTACATTAGGATCTTGTTTCAAAAGTATTGTTTTCTTTTAAAACAAACATTTCATCATTCCTCAATCAATGAGACATCAGAGTACAATTTTTTTGTGTGTGTCAAAATAGTTCTAGTTTACCACCAAATTCTTGTCTAGCCTAATGTATACCCCTCCCTCCCTCCCCCCTCGCCCCAACCCCTTCCTCCTTCCCCCTCCCCCCAACCCCCTCCTCCTTCCCCCCCCCCCGACTTCCCAGAACCCGTACACGGTATGGATTTTTAACAAACACAGTCTAAAATCTATTGAGAAAAAAAGAAATAAAGAAATTAATGACATCTCTACATTGACCTTAGCTTCTTCTTGCTGAGCTAACTTTAAACAATTTAAATCATTTCTGATCTTAAGCATAGGCTATCTGGAATTTCTTAGTCCCGTATTTATTTTGTATATAGTCAATCCATTTTTTCCCAGTCTCGTTTATATCTCTCATTTGAGTACATTAGGATCTTGTCAACAGAAGATTTCCAAGTCAGCTAGCATATTTTTATTTAAGAAATGGGTACAAAATAAATGGGAACAGCAGGACAGGGGTGATAGGCATGCCGCTTATGCATGGCCCCTTACATAGCTCTTAGGAATGGGGTGAGGTCCACGGTAGACAGTTTGTGATGACAGTGGCATTTACCATGACCTTCAAGTGTCAAACTGGTAGGGTGGAAAAAGTTTTACCTGAAAGTTATTCAGTGCTTAAAAAATATGACACATATGCACATTTGCCCGTTTTAAAATGTGCTTTACTGTCAAAGTTTCTCCCCAGGGATGCCTTGATATTCATTTCTTCTTCATCAATTACGTAAGTAGACTCAAATATAAGTGGAGGTAGCCCTTGATTTATGACCACAATCGAGTCCAAAATTTATTTTGCTAAGCAAGAAGCTATTGTTCCGCCCCGTTTTATGATCTTTCTTGCCAGAATTGTTAAGTGAATTATTGTTGTTACATTAGTTAAGTGAATGTCCATTGATTGTGCTTGTCGGAAGGTCCCATAAGGTGATCATGTGATCCCAGGGCACTGCGACCTTCATAACTATGAACCAGTTGCCAAGTCTCTGAATTTTGATCATGGTATGTGTGTGTGTGTGTGTGTGTGTTGTATTTGTGCAGTATTTGTGCTGATAAATAAATAAATAAATAAATAAATAAATAAAGGCACAAATACAACACAAATACAACACAAATGTAACAAAGGCAACAGTAAAAATATTGGGTTTCTGTCTGGATGGTCTCTTGTGATGAGCCGATAGACAGAGAAAGGAAACAGTAGGCTTCCTCCCATATTTGGGCATACCAGGGGTTGTGACTTTAAATATATACCTTCCTCCCTAGCTCAGCTGATAAGGAGAGGAACTCTGTGGCTTAATGGTTAACACATCTGCCTAAGATGCAATACAGCACAGGTTCCAATCCCAGTAAGGGTATGGCTAGCTGATGAGAGCTAAATAGCTTGAAATAGATCTATACTAGTCTCCCTTTATTTATTTATCAGCACAAATACAACACAAATGTAACAAAGGCAACAGTAAAAATATTGGGTTTCTGTCTGGATGGTCTCTTGTGATGAGCCGATAGACAGAGAAAGGAAACAGTAGGCTTCCTCCCATATTTGGGCATACCAGGGGTTGTGACTTTAAATATATACCTTCCTCCCTAGCTCAGCTGATAAGGAGAGGAACTCTGTGGCTTAATGGTTAACACATCTGCCTAAGATGCAATACAGCACAGGTTCCAATCCCAGTAAGGGTATGGCTAGCTGATGAGAGCTAAATAGCTTGAAATAGATCTATACTAGTCTCCCTTTATTTATTTATCAGCACAAATACAACACAAATGTAACAAAGGCAACAGTAAAAATATTGGGTTTCTGTCTGGATGGTCTCTTGTGACGAGCCGAAGGAGAGAGAATGGAAGTAGTGGACTTCTTCCCATGTTTGGGCATACCAGGGATTGTGACACTAAATACATACATACATACATACATACATACATACATACATACATACATACACACACACACACACACACACATACACACAACACACACACACAGACACACACACTGTATATAAAAACAAATATATATCCATCTTAGGCAAAGGGACGATATGAACAGCGATGGAGTCATCTGTGCATATCGCTGGCTCCCTGGATTCACTGTTGTTATTTTTATTTTCTGTTTCAACTGATTTAGTTCAACCGAGCAAAGGAACATGTGATTTCCTCGACTGAAATCTTTTCTGGAACTACAACAAGAGCTTCCCGATTGGAGAAGAAAGCAAAACATGTATCGTCCAAGATTGTCCAACGGTAAGAGAAGTTTAATGCTGAACAGGATTGCCTTGGGGTCATTCGCTGGCTGGGGAATTCTGGGAGTTGAAGTCCAGACATCTTCAAGTTGACAAGGTTGAGAAACGCTGATCTAGTTGACTGGATGAACTGATTCAGCAAAATTTAACCAGATGTAAAATCAGCTTGAAAGCAACAGTGTACACGATACACTACGCCAATAAAAAGTATAGCCAACTCCTCTCAACTTCACCAGAGTAATATGAAAGCAAGACTTAAGCTTATAGTTACGAATAAGCCAAAAATTCTGGGTGCCAAAATGCACCCCCAAAATTGTGTATGAACTTATCCGTGAGCATATATGGTAATATTTTTTAAAATTATCCATATACATTCATTTACTCAAATAGTCCTTGACTTACAACAGTTCACTAGTTACAATGGCCCTGAAAAAAAACTGGCTTATAACCATTTTCACACCTGCAGTATCCCCTTGCTCACATGATTAAAATTTGGATGCTTGGCAAGTGGTTTTTATTGATGGCTGTTGTCGTATCCCCGGGCCATGGGGCCAAGTTTGGGGACTTTCTCACAAGCCAAGTCAATGGGGAAACCAGATTTACTTAACAACCATATTACTAATTTAACAATTGCAGTGATTCACGTAAAGAAATGTGGCAAGAAAAGTTTTTAAATGGGGCAAAACTCACTTAACAAATGATCCACTTCACAATTTCAGGCTCCATTGTCAAGGACATACCTGTATAACCTATGTAACCACGGATAAGATGATTCTCAAATGTTTAACCTAAATACCATGGAAAATTGATAACCCGTGGACTACCCACTGATAAGCCAATTGTGAAACTTTAAACATAGGACACTTTCGAGGGTCAGCTTATCTGTGGATGGGTTTTTCCCCATCAGTACCATATTTTTTGGAGTATAAGTTACACCTTCCCCCCCTAAAAGAGTGTAGAAATGTTGGTGCATCTTATACACCGAATACAGCCATTGTTTGGCCTCCCAAAGCCCTGCGCCTGCACCAGTGGTGGGATTCAGCCAATCCGCACCTATTCAGGAGAACCGGTTGGTAACTTTCTAAGCAGTTCAGAGAACCAGTTGTTGGAAGAAATCTCATTTTGTTTTTTTCCACTTTGCAGTGCTAATCCTGTAAGGGAGGCAGGAAGGAAACTATTCTGGTGTTGTTTCTAGCCTAATCTTTATTGCCCTGCTTACAGAAACTGCCTCTCCGGTTAACCCTTATCACATTGTAACAGCTAAGGCGAAGCGCCCATCGACGTGAGTGATGTTGAGTTGCCCACGCCCACACGGTCACATGACCACTGAGCCCCACCTGCCCAGATAGTCATTAGGGCAGAGAACCGGTTGTTAAATTATTTGAATCCCACCACTGATCTGTACCATATTTTTTGGAGTATAAGATGCACCTTCCCCCCCTAAAAGAGTGTAGAAATGTTGATGCATCTTATACACCAAATACAGCCATTTTTTGCCCCCCCCCAAAGCCCTGCCCCTGCACCCCATTTTTGTGAAAACAAGGTAAAAAATGGACCATTTTTCGCAAAAATTGAGGCGTTTTTGCCTCCCCTGAGCCCCCAGCAACATTCTGCAGGCTTCAGCAGGGCTGGGGGAAGGCAGAAATGTCTCTGGTTTTGTGAAAAATGCCCAGTCTTTTGCAAAAACAGGGGCATTTTTGCCTTCCCCAAGCTGGGGGAGGCCAGGGAGGACAAAAACTTACTTACCTGTTACACCGGTGTGTCTTATAGTTCAAAAAATATGGTATATATCATAGGCTTTCATTTAAAACTCACTAGTCACAGCTGTATAGTGGAAGGGGAGATTTTGTATGGCAGCTTAGGTTGTAAACACACACACCCCTTGTGTCATATGCTGTTAATTGAAAGAAACTCTGTGCATTTAAAGATATTGCCTTCCTCGGGCTCGCTTCCTGTCTTGTCAGGAGTGGTAGGGCTGGTGGGGACCAAACAATGGGAATAAGGGCGGGCAGTCAAGGCATATAGTCAGCAAAAGCAACCCAGCTGTTGCCTTCTGATGAATATAATTGCATGGTGTGGAGTGATGGCTTAAACAGGGCTACTCAGCATTGTACTTCCTTCCTTCCTTTCATTTATTTATTTATTTATTTTCACAGCTCAGGCCACCAGGCATGAGCCTCTGGGTGGGAGAGAGCAACATTCTTCAGTCACAACACCTAGGAAAGGTGGAAACCAAATAGACCCCTTGGCACCAAAAGTCGCCAAAACCATTGCCCAGAGGAATTCTGAAGACAAGGATTATTTTTCCTTTGTTCCATGGAGGAAACACCTCTTGGGCATGGAAAATGCGGGCGATTCAATCCAAGGGAAGGCAGTTCCAGAAGGCAAGATGTGTAAAACGTCGGAAGTGCCACCTGAGAACCGGGGAAGACAATTCCTAGATAAAAACATGGCCGCCACAGAAAGGAATCTGTCTACAGCGTCTGACAGAGTGGATGCGGCTATAGAAAATATTGCTGCCCGGCTGAGCGAATTCAGGCAGACAATGGAGCAGGCCAGCGACAACGTGCAGGTTTTCAAAGAGGCCTCCGTGACCTTTAAAGAATGTTGTGACAGTATGTGCAGGAGCATGTCAAATCTCCAAGGTGTTCTAGAAATCCTAATTCAGATTTTGAGAGAGTAGATAAAAACATTTGCCTCCTTGGGAAAGAAGACCAAATATAGATTTCCTAATCACCTTTCATAGGGGTCTGCTAAAAGGACTGAATTACGTTGTTTCGCAAATGCTTACACACTGTCGTACATTGTACATTTAAAAAATAATCACCACCTGGCAACACAATTCATCTCACCAGGGTGAACTCTAGGCATGAAATTCTCAATAAACTGTCAAGTCTAGTTTTGCCTTTCATCTGCACCATAGTCTTTACTAATTAATTTCACTAATTCATAGTTTAGTTCAATAGCAATAGCAATAGCAGTTAGACTTATATACTGCTTCATAGGGCTTTCAGCCCTCTCTAAGCGGTTTACAGAGTCAGCATATCGCCCCCAACAACAATCCGGGTCCTCATTTTACCCACCTCGGAAGGATGGAAGGCTGAGTCAACCTTGAGCCGGTGAGATTTGAACCGCCGAACTGCAGATAACAGTCAGCTGAAGTGGCCTGCAGTACTGCACCCTAACCACTGAGCTACCTCGGCTCTTATCCGTGCTACCTGTTCGGAACTGGGAGTGCATGTGGCACTTGGGTGTGCAGAGCATCCGCGATGATGTTTGGGTGGGTGGGCGGAGCCTCCAACCTCCCTCATTACTGGTTTGTTCGAACTGGGACGAACCGGCAGAATACCATCTCTGGTGCACTATATAACCCATGTGCCTGATCTGTCTGCTGTCCTGCCGTTTATCACTGAGGAGAAATCCAAGCACATCTGGTGAACCTTGACTTGACCCAATCTTCAAAGAGAGGAGCATCTTTCTTAGCTCTTCAAATAAAAGAGTAACACAAAATGTCAAGTAAGGTGAATGTTCACCGTCTTTATAAAGCAAGCCAGAGATGTGGCAAACATTTCCACCTCCTATGTCAGGATAACACTGTTATTTTATTCTTATGTTTTTGCGAATTGCAATGAACAGAGAAGATATGTCATTATTAGAGTCATGATGCTTATTCTTCATCAGTGGTGGGATTCAGCCAGTTCGCACCTATTCGGGAGAACCAGTTGTTAACTTTCTAAACAGTTCGGAGAACTGGTTGTTGGAAGAAATCTCATTTTGTTTTTTCTAACATTACAGGGCTAATCCTGTAAGGAAGACAGGAAGGAAACACTCTGGTGTTGTCTCTAGCCTAATCTTTATTGACCTGCTTACAGAAACTGCCTCTCCTTATTGCATTGTAACAGCTAAGGTGAAGCGCCCATTGATGTGAGTGATGTTGAGTTGCCCACGCCCACACGGTCACATGACCACCAAGCTCCGCCTACCCAGCTGGTCTTTAGGACAGAGAACCGGTTGTTAAATTATTTGAATCCCGCCACTGATCAATACCATATTTTTTGGAGTATAAGATGCACCTCCCCCCCTAAAAGAGTGTAGAAATGTTGATGCGTCTTATACACCGAATACATCCATTTTTTGGCCTCCCAAAGCTCTGTCCCTGCATCCCATTTTTGTGAAAACACTGAATCATATGACCACCGAGCCCCGCCTACCCAGCTGGTCATTAGGGCAGAGAACCGGTTGTTAAATTATTTGAATCCCACCACTGTTCTTCATGCATTTATTTAAGGTGTCAGAATGCTGCTTTGTAAAATAAATGCTTTGAGAAATGAAATCTAAATGTAACGGCAGAGCAAAAACCAATTGTATCATTCTTGATCGAAACACTATAATGCAATACCAATAAAGGCAAATATTTGGAGCTTAGGGTTGAAATGAGAGGTCCTTGGTGCTCTCTGAGCTTTCTCGTTTTCTTGCAGATGTTTCATTAACCTAACTAGGTAACATCATCAGGACTAGCAAGGAGTGCTGTTTGCTGTCAGTTTATATTCTGATGACTTGCCTGTCTGTGTGGATGTGGGTTATCTTACAGATTCTTTGGTTGGGCTGTTTACTGATGGCTCTTTTGCAATTACCCCAATCAAGGAACTGAGCATCAGAACCAGAGGTGGGTTCCTACCAGTTCGCACCAGCTCGGTAGAACCGGTTCGCACCAGCTCGGTAGAACCAGTTCACACCAGCTCGGTAGAACCGGTTCGTCAAATCTACCGCACCGGTTAGAAGAGTTTCCACCAGCGGACCCGGAAAGCAGGCCACACCTACAGAAGAGGTTCCAAAAATTTTTGAAACCCACCACTGATCAGAACACTCAAGTTAGCTCAACCTTTAAGAACAGTTTAATGTTAAAATCACAGTATCTTTTCCAGGTTTTTTTTTAAAAAAAGAACATTTGAAGTTGGTTGCCCTTAAAAGCCACAAGAAGACTTGAAAGGAAGAACTCTGTGTACTTTGCCTAGAAGGGAATTCTGCAGTTGTGAATGCATAACCACAAGGTCCCACTTGTAAGGTTCGCCATTGTTCTCATTGGTGATCATCTAAAAATGTAGCTGAAGCTAATGATGAAGCCAGAGGTGGGTTCCTACCAGTTTGCACCTATTCGGTAGAACCGGTTCGTCAAATCTACCGAACCGGTTAGAAGAGGTTCCACCAGTGGACCCGGAAAGCAGGCCACACCTACAGAAGAGGTCCCAAATATTTTTGAAACCCACTACTGCCCCCCCACACAGACTGACAGAGAGAGAAAGAGAAAGAAAGGAAGAAAGAAAGAAAGAAAGAAAAAAGAAAGAAAAAGTGGGAGAGATGAAAGAAAAAAAGAAAAAAGGGACAGAGAGACAAAAGGAAGGGGAGAGAGAGAGAGAGAGAGAGAGAGAGAGAGAGAGAGAGAACGAGAACACATGGCTGGCAAGCCACTCCCACCAGGTCACATGGCCGGCAAGCCACTCCCACAAAGGAGGCCACACCCACAGAGTAGGTTCCAAAATTTTTTGAAACCCACCACTGGATGAAGCCCAGGAAGATTGGCATTAAAGAAGACGAGAGAATCAATTATAAAATGCAAATGCTAGGCTGACTTTAGCATGTATTAAATTCAGCCCTTGGGTAAAATACAACATTAACTTAAGTTTAAATCTTATTTGTATGAAATCTTTGTATGAAATCCTGCCAACTTCTGTGACATATTCATGTGGCAAAGCAATAATCATTCTTGTTTATTCCTAGTATTTCTGCTCCAGCTGTTGATTTTCAAGTTTCCTCCAATGCTGCTTTATTTTATTTAATAAAATACGAGTAAACATTTTATATCTGAAATGCATTTATTTGTGAGGTAGATTTTCATTATTTGATGGAGTGTATATTCCAGCATTGGAGGACTGTGACTGGAAGAGGAAACGTGATTCATTGTTTTTTCTTTTCTGATGTATTCCGGTTATATTATTATATACAGTATTGAACTTACAAGCAGGTTAGTAAGAATTGTAGACAAGTATCCATGAAGGAGGTGTTTGCTTGGAGAAGTTTCAGCCAGAAAGTTTAATACCAATATTTTACAGTGCAACTTTGAAAAACTGAAAGCAACAATAAACACTTCTAAATATCTTTCTGCATTTCACATGTACAAACAATGCTTTATATAAATGCTTTATATAAAGATAATAATAGTCAAGGGATGTGGTGGCTCAGCGGCTAAGACGCTGAGCTTGTCGATCAGAAAGGTCGGTAGTTTGGCGGTTCGAATCCCTAGCGCCGTGTAACAGAATGAGCTCCTGTTACTTGTCCCAGCTTCTGCCAACCTAGCAGTTCTGAAGCATGTAAAAGTGCAAGTAGAAAAATAGAGAAAAGCATAGTTTTACATTTAGGCAGGGAAAAAAAATCAAAAGTATAAGTACAGATTAGGTGAGACCTGGTTCAAAAAGAGTAACTGTGAGAAGGACTTTGGAATCCTGGTGAATGATACTTGAATATGAGCCAGCATTGTTCAGCAGCGAATACAATCCTGGGTTGTATAAACAGAGACACAGAATCAAGATCATGTGTTGTATTAGTACCGCTTTATAAAACTCAGTTGGAATACTGCAACTAGTTTTGGTCACCATACTACAAAAATCATGCTGAGACTTTGGTTAAAGTTCAGAGAAGAACAACTAAGATGATCAAAGGCCTGGAAACTAAAATAATCAAGAACAGCTGGTGGATTTGGGTTTGGCTGGTCTAAAGAAAAGAGGAATTAGTGGCGCAGTACTGGAAGAAGGAAGAATTGCCTACTATTCAAGAATGGACGTTAAAAGTAACAAACTTAGCAGAGATGGCCAAAATATCAGCATACCTCAAGGATTATTCAGATGAGAAATACAAGATGGATTGGAGAAGATGGATTGATGACATTCAAAATAAATATGGGACTAAGAAACTTCAGATAGCTTATGAACGAATGAGCAAGGAATGTTACAACTTATCTAAAGTTAGTTTCACAAAAGGGGAGTTAAAATACAAGCGAGGGATGACGCTAAAGTTAGTTAGTTTATTTTAGTATATGGTTACTAAAGGTTTATATCCTGTATTTGCTCTGGGAGGTTGGGGGAGAGGAGATGTGGGATTGGGGGGTGGGGAGGGAGGGAAGGTGGAAGGTATATAATTGCAAAACTCATTAAAACCTTTAATTAAAAAGAAGAAAAAGAAAGGAAAATAGGAATTGGCATGACATGATAGCAATATTCCAGCATTTGAGGGGCTGGCCCAAAGAAGAGGGGGTCAAATTACTCTCCAAAGCACCAGAGGGCAGGACAAGAAACAATGGCTGGAAACTAATAAAAGAGAGAAGCAACCATGTAATTAAGGAGAGACGTCCCAACGGCGAGGACAATTAACCAGTAGAACAGGTTGCCTCCAGAAATTGCGGGTGCTCCATCATTAAAGAAAAGACTAGAGTCAGTTATCTGAAATGTTATAGGTGTCAAACTCAAGAGCCAGATCCCACCTGTGAGGGGCTAAGGATCTGGCCCAGAAGACTGCTCTGAAAAGAGCCGAGGTGGCGCAGTGGTTAGAGTGCAGTACTGCAGGCCACTTCAGCTGACTGCTATCTGCAGTTCAGCGGTTCTAATCTCACTGGCTCAAGGTTGACTCAGCCTTCCATCCTTCCGAGGTGGGTGAAATGAGGACCCAGACTGTGGGGGCGATATGCTGACTCTGTAAACTGCTTAGAGAGGGCTGAAAGCCCTATGAAGCGGTATATAAGTCTAATTGCTAATTGCTATTAAAACAGCAAAGGACCGGCCCGCGGTGCCTCTGCCAGTGAAAACAGAGCTCAGGAGGGGCGCTGTTTCAGCAGCAATCGCCTCCTTCAACCCTCTGCCAGAGAAACGGGGCTTGGGACGGCTGCTGTTTTCAGTTGTGACTGCCTCCTGCAACCCTCTGCTGACAAAATATGAAACTCAGGACTCCGTTTTTGCTGGCCGAGCACTCAGGCCTCCGCAGGCATCCTTCAACACGAGGGATGTCAAGCTGGCCACTCCCGCCCTGCCTATGTCCACCTGGGCGCTGATGTCAAGAACAACCCTGATATGGCCCTCAATGAAATCGAGTTTGACACCCCTGATATAGGTTCTCCTGCTTGAGCAGAGGGCTGGATTAGAAAACCTCCAAGGTCCCTTCCAGCTATTATTCTATTGTATTCTATTGTATTCTATTGTATTCTATTGTATTCTATTGTATTCTATTGTATTCTATTGTATTCTATTGTATTCTATTGTATTCTATTGTATTCTATTGTATTGCGTTCTATTCTATTCCATTCTATTCTATTCCCTATTCTATTATCTATTCTATTCTATTCTATTATCTATTCTATTCCATATTCTATCTATTATCTATTCTATCCTATTCCATTCCCTATTTTATTATCTATTCTATTCTATTCCATTCCCTATTCTATTATCTATTCTATCATCTATTCTATCATCTATTCTATTCTATTCTATTCCATTCCATTCCACTCCACTCCACTCCACTCCACTCCACTCCACTCCACTCCACTCCACTCCACTCTATTTTCTATTATATTCTATCCTACCTAAACCCCAATTTACAAACTACCCAATCTACAATTTTAGAGGAAATATTGTGGTGTTGTCTTTTTTCACATTTTCTTTGACATTTTGATCTGAAAAGTAAACAGGTCATCCCACAAAGCCAGCAATCAGCCCAAGACTGTTGACATTGTGGAAATGCAGAGATAAGACGTTGAATCTGCATCATCACAGCCGCTGCGTGTGTCATATTGGAAGGGACACATGTATTCCCATTGAAATTCATGAACTTAAGAGCCGAGGTGGCGCAGTGGTTAGGGTGCAGTACTGCAGGCCACTTCAGCTGACTGTTATCTGCAGTTCAGCGGTTCTAATCTCACCGGCTCAAGGTTGACTCAGCTTTCCATCCTTCCGAGGTGGGTGAAATGAGGACCCAGACTGTGGGGGCGATATGCTGACTCTGTAAACCGCTTAGAGAGGGCTGAAAGCCCTATGAAGCGGTATATAAGTCTAACTGCTATTGCTATTGCTGCTACTTAAATGATCTTTGCATTTGGATTAGTAGAATCATGTACATTTTATTTATCTGAGAGCTATTCCATCATAATCTCAACACAATTATTAAGAGTCATCCATTTAGATTTCCTGTTTTTCTGCTGATGTTTTTTCACTTCTGACACTCTGGACATCTTGCCTAGCTGTCTCCAGAATGTCTCGGCAGGGATATTTTCCTATTCAACAACTCATCTCCATGCATCATTAAGAAAATTCAATTTATGAGGCAGGAACAGACTCATGTATGTCCTGTTTCAATGACTATAATAAAAAGGCCCATGTGCTTGTTAAAAAGGAGGACCATTATTCACTGATTCTTGCTAAGGTGCACAATAAGAAATATGTCAACCAACTGAGTGACAAGCAGTGGTTTATGGCCACAGAAACCGTCTGTTTCTTTCTTTTTTTTTAAGTTCGGTTCTTGTGTTTGAAATTTTCACAAACTACTTTGCCGAATCTGGAAAGCGAATAGTTGTAAATAAATTATTGTATAAATGTATATCAAACAAACACATGTGCATAAATCATCTAACCTGCATACCATTAGAACATTTATCCTGTAATTCCATTCACGTGTATTCAGTAGTCAATCCTACTACATACACTGCTACTTACCTTCAGGCAAATAATGCATAACGTTGCTGTTAGTTTCTTACTATTCTCCGGTGCCGTCCTTCTCCACTAGGGGTCGGAAGTTTTTTCAATAGAGCTAAAGTTTTAAAGGGCAGGAAGGTAGACAGAACATGCTGAATTACGGTAGTTTCAGAACGATGAAATTCCAGTTTTGTCCTTTAGAAATGTCATAATTTGTTTCTCCTTGTTTAGCAATAGCAATAGCCGTTAGACTTATATACTGCTTCATAGGGCTTTCAGCCCTCTCTCAGCGGTTTACAGAGTCAGCATATTGCCCCCAACAATAATCCGGGTCCTTTAGAAAGTCCTTTAGGGAGAGGAGGAAGGAAGGAAGGAGAGAAGAAAGAGAAGAAAGGGGGGAAGGAAGGAGGGAAGGAAGGAGGGAAGCAAGGAGGGAAGGAAGGAGGGAAGGAAGGAGAGAAGGAGAGAAGAAAGGAGGGAAGGAAGGAGGGAATGCAGGAGAGAAGGAGAGAAGAAAGGAGGGAAGGAAGGAGGGAATGCAGGAGAGAAGGAAGGGAGGAAGGAAGGAGGAAAGGAAGGAGGAAAGGAAGGAGAGAAGGAGAGAAGAAAGGAGGGAAGGAAGGAGGGAAGGAAGGAGGGAAGGAAGGAGGGAAGGAAGGAGGGAAGGAGAGAAGGAGAGAAGAAAGGGAGGAAGGAAGGAGGAAAGGAAGGAGGGAAGGAAGGAGGGAAGGAAGGCGAGAAGGAGAGAAGAAAGGAGGGAAGGAAGGAGGGAAGGAAGGAAGAAGAAGTAGGATTGTTGTAAGATAAGATGGGTTTATGGGATGGTAAGAAAGCAATTTCAAGTATATTGTCAACTGTAGGGGAGAAAAATTGTTACAAATACATATTATTAATAACAGTTATGAGATCATATAATTGTGAATGTATATATGAGAAATAAAATTTATATATATTTTTTTTAAAAAAAAGAAAGTCCTTTAGAACTTTCCACTTATCCTTCGGTTGCATTTTATTAGAGTAATAAATGATATTTTCATCCTAAGCAAACTGGGGACAATCTTTCATTAACCCACATTAATCCTCAGCATGCTTATTCCGAAATAAGGCCAATTATGTTCATTGGCATTTATTTACAAATAAACCCTTTGGTCATTGCAATTACTGGTCCCACTCTTTTTTTTAATATAAATTTTTATTTTTATTAAACAGACAACACACACACACAGTGCCATTCACCTGCTGCCATAGTGATGTTTCTGTCAAACTAGATTTATTATATAATTTCTATAATACCCCAAAACAAGACCTCCCCAAATAATAAGGCCAATTGGGCTTTTGAGTGCATGTGCTAAAATAAGCCCTCCCCTGAAAATAAGCCCTCTCCAAAAATATTGCAACACAGCAGCAGCCATGAGGTGACCATGCTCACCGTCTCCTGCACCTCAAAAATAAGACCTCCCCGAAAACAAGGCCAAGTGCTTATTTTGGGAGTCAAAAGAACATAAGACCCTGTCTTATTTTTGGGGAAACACGGCACATCTTCCCTGGATTTGTTACAGTGCAATTTTAGTGCAATTTATAGTGCAATTATAGTGCAATTTTGCTATGTGTTTCAATTTGGCCATATTTGACAATATTTGGCAATATTTCAGGTACAACAAGTCATTCTTCCTTGTTACTCTATTCTCCTTTTTATACTGAGACCTGTAGCCTAGAGAATAAGGGCCATCTCACTATAAAGGGATTTAGAGATGGTTTTGGGGACAATATGAAAAAGAGGTTCAAGAAGGAAGGAATGAGCTGTTAAATAAAGATGTGAGACTAGAGACAGAAGCAAGTGTGAGCAGAAACTCAAAACTGCTTTGAATTTCTTTAGTGTAAATTAAAAAAAACAGGCATTCAAGATTCTATTACTTTATCTACAGCAATAAAATGGTTTCCCTGGAATCTGCAGCATTTTTTTCTTGATTTGGGCAGCCTCAAAGGATTGACCATGATTTTTCCAAGTCTTGAAAACACAAATCTCAATGTTTCATTCCAAAATTGAGAATATTACTGATTTAAGAGTACAGCAGTAATACAATTACATCTATGCATACACGTAGATATACATGTAGGATACCTTTGTATCTATTAAAAAGGAGTCACCCTCAAATTATGCTCAACCTTTGATGACCATATTGATGCAACGGTGTAGGTCTCTTGGTACAGAGGTGGGTTCCTACCAGTTCGCACCTATTCATTAGAACCGGTTTGTCAAATCTACCGAACCGGTTAGAAGAGGTTCCACCAGTGGACCCAGAAAGCAGGCCACACCTACAGAAGAGCTTCCAAATTTTTTTGAAACCCACTACTGCCACCCCCCACACACAGACAGACTGACACACACACACACAGAGAGAGAGAGAGAGAGAGAGAGAGAGAGAGAGAGAGAGAGAGAGAAAGGAAGAAATAAATAAATAAAAAAGAAAAAGGAAAGAAAAAGAGTGAGAGAGAGATGAAAGAAAAAAAGAAAAAAGGGACAGAGAGACAAAAGAAAAGAGAGAGAGAGAGAGAGAGAGAGAGAGAGAAAACACATGGCCGGCAAGCTACTCCCACCAGGTCACATGGCCAGCAAGCCACTCCCACAAAGGAGGCCACACCCACAGAGTAGGTTCCAAAATTTTTTGAAAGCCACCACTGTCTTGGTAGCACCATGGACTTTGTTTTCCATGGCCTCTTTTGGTTTAACAATCTAATCAACAATCCTGGGATTGCATATATGCAAAGAATGTATCAGTATCTTATTTGTCTTATATAAACATTACAATTTGAATATTTCATATCTTTTATATGCTTTTTTTGTTTCATTGAACAAAAACTCAAATTTATAATTGAGTTTTCACTATTTTTTTTCATTATTGCCCAGTGCATTCTCGTTATTTTTACTTTAAATGAACCTGAACTCATATATTCTTATAGCCCAATTTTTTTTTATCGTGCTCCTTAAAGAATGTCTTAAGCCTCCATGGAAATCTCTATGTGAAAGCTTATCCATGAACAAAATCAATATTTAAATGTCTCATTGGTACTATATTTATAGATAGGTCTAATCATATCATTCAATGATAGCAATTTACTACTAAACAGCAAAAGACAAGATGTTAAATTCCTAAAGAGATTTTCAATTACTCTGATATGATTTAAGCACAATGTGTTTAGATGTGGTGAACCATCTACCAGATCAGTATGATGATTCTGTAGTAAATTTTTGAATTCGTATTTAAAAGCCAGATTGATTCCTCCCAAAACACATATCTTGCTTATCTGGGCTATTGGTTTTCCAGTTGAGTATTAGAAAAATGGTTAATTTTACATTTAAGGTACTTCATTGGGATGAACTGAGTTCTCCGGGATTGGGCGGCATAGAAATTCAATAAATGAAATGAAATAAATGAAATGACTCCGTCAGAGACAGAGACAGAAGGCATTTGGAAGAAGCCAGAAATTCTCAAACATCAGCAGCCAAGCTCAGGGTAAGGGAAACATTAAATTAAGAAAGAACAGGATCTATTTCTCCTCGTACAAAAATATGTGTAATAGCCAGTTTCGTGTAGCAATAAAACAATCTTTTTTGCAAGACTATTTTAAATTTCACCAGAAGATTAAAAAACAAGGAAACGAAAAGAGGAAAAAGAAAAAAGGGAACTTCAAGGAATTTTCAGAATTGGAATTGCAGAAAAAGAAAAGGGGAAGAAAAACATAGAAAAAGAGTAACTTTCAACTTTCATTGGTACAGATACAAATATAAAAAAACAGCGACATTTGGCTCTGAAATTAACCATAATGTACAGCGTTGTCCCCAATTCGGGCCTGAGCTTGGTGCCAAAGCCAATGAAGAACAGCAGAGCCAAGGTGGCGCAGTGGTTAAATGCAGCACTGCAGGCTACTTCAGCTGACTGCAGTTCTGCAGTTCGGCTGTTCAAATCTCACCGGCTCAAGGTTGACTCAGCCTTCCATCCTTCCGAGGTGGATAAAATGAGGACCTGGATTGTTGGGGGCGATATGCTGACTCTGTAAACCGCTTAGAGAGGGCTGAAAGCCCTATAAAGCGGTATATAAGTCTAACTGCTATTGCTATTGCTATTGTTCCCTTTTATTGAAGCGCTTCAGCAAAAGGGGACCCATAACAAAGGATAAAGAAAGCTTTATACTATTTCACTGAAGCAGAAGGTGGGACGAGACAGGATGTATAAGAAATATCATGTCATAAACGTTTTAGTAATAATCTAACAATTCGTTCTATTGGTCTCTAGCCACCCTTGTTCCTAAGCCTTGGCTAATGAAAGCTCCAGGAGCTAATACGCATTATACTCGCTCCAGGCCATCCTTATTTCTAACTTCTAGCTGAGGTATGCAGGATGTCTAACTCTTTGTTGTTATTATCCGTTCTCTAACCGCCTAGAATGGAGTGTTGCATATGCATATTCTCTATGAATAAACACGCTTTGATCTTGACAACAGACTCCACAAATACAGGCTTCCCAGTTTTCTTTCAAGTGTACGCCACAGCCTTGCTTCGTTTTAGCAGACAGCCCATCCGTAGGACTTCTGTAATCATAAATAGTTTGCATTGTCAGTTTTCAAGCAAAAAGTTCAGAAGTGGAGATAGACAGTCTTTTCTTTCATCAAAGCAGTCACTTTGATTCTATTAATGTCACCATTCATTCTTCCTTGGTGGGGATCTGTAAGTCCTTCCATTTCTGTGAAAAATACAAAAGTGTTTGCTGTTGTTTTCATGGATAAAAACAAAGTCCCATGTTTTTTTCCCCCAAACTGTTTATCTATCATATGTAAAGAAACAATCTCTGTTTTCAATTTTACCTACATTTTAAGAACCCTAACCCTAACCCTAACCCTAACCTAAAAACCCTAATTGCGTTTTTGTGGGCGGGGTTTTGTGGGCACGCTTTAGTGGGTGCGCTTTCGATGTCGTGATTTTGTCACTGCAATTTTGTCGGCGCGTATTTGTCGGGCGCGCATTTGTAGGGTCACGCCAGTTAGGACCTTTATGGATCTTTGAGTGTTTAAGGTTTCCGAGCCCTGCTCTAGGATAGTATGAACTCAATTCAATCTTTCCCACCATCGATATTCTCTAACTATCTAGCAAGGGTGAGGAATTATAGCCAGTGAACTTCAATTTGGAGAAGAGTTGTGTTGAAACTAATATAATCTGGTTTATTTCAAAGAGTGGATCTTAGCCATTAAAATCTTTCTCTGAAGCTTCTGAGATGCTTGCTTTTCATTGAATGTATGAAATTCTAACTTCCGCTTAATTTATTCTGGTTAACTACATCTTAATGAAGCATTTAATATTTCAGGTTTTGTAGTTTTCATTAGTAATTCTCAGGTTCACTTTTGCATATGGTAAATATACTAAATTTATTCTTCACAATGATTTTATATTTCAGTATATTTAATATATTTTAATATCAATCCATTAATATCAGGTTTTGAACGTGTATTTACTGTTGGCTGCACTGTAGCTTGCTTGAAACTAAATGCTAATAAATAAATAATTCTCTTTGTAATATTTTCTTAATTATTGTCCCGCGTTATTAAATTTGCCTAGTTCAAATCTTCCTGTGTTTATGGATTCCTCCACTTCTTTAATATGTATCCTCAGCATCATAGTAAACCTTGAGGAATATTAATAATAAATGTCTATTTTTGGAAAATCCTTTTTTTCCCTTTAATTTTGGCACAACACATTCTTAGGTTACAGTTAGTAATTCATGGTTAAAGTTCTTCATTGTCCATAGTCTATAGCGATTCTGTCACATAGGCCATGGTTGCCTCAAAGGAGCTTTTTCAGACGGCAAATGGACTTTCTTGATTTTTTTCTTTGAAAAGAAGATGAAGATAAGCCTCCAAGTGGCCTCAATGATCCTCTAAAAGGATGCAAATGACCAGCTGTCTGCAAGGAGCATAAATCCTTCCATTCCCCACCATCCAGTCAGAGCTGAAGAAGCTTCTTGGATGAGAAGCAAAAGGCCTTCAAAGAAAAAACAAGAAAGTCCAGTTGCCTCCTGAAAAAGCACCTTTGGGACATCTATTATCCATAGTATTGATCAAAAAAATATTCTAATGAAAAACCAACAACAAAAATAGACTTTCCGATACAAGCAAACAACAACCAAGACTAAACCCAACATAGTTATAACCACAATAGGAAATAAGCAACTACAGGGTAGTCCTTAAGTTATGACCACAATCGAGCCTAAAGTCTGTGTCGTTAAGTGAGAAATTTGTTAAGTGAGTTTTGTCCCATCTCTTGTCAGATTTGTTAAGGGAATCACTGCACTTAACATGGTTGTTAAGTGAATCTAGTTTCCCCATTGACTTTGTTTGTCGGAAGGTCGCGAAAGGGGACACTGCAACCATCACAAGTATGAGTCAGTTGTAAAGCGTTGTAAGTGTGAAAAACAGTCATGTCACTTTTTCCAGAGCCTTTGTAACTTTGAATGGTCAATAAAAGAACGTTTGTAAGTCGAAGATTAGCTCCTGGCTGTATCGCTAACTGGCCAAATATTTTGCTCTCATGTATGTTGAATTTGGAGGTTTTTTGTGTTTTTATTGTTTTACAGTTTTTTTTGTTTATAATATAGATGTATGTATATGTGTGTGTGTGTGTGTGTGTGTGTGTGTGTGCGTGCGTGCATGTATGTATGTATGTATGTATGTATGTATTGTGTCACAACCACTGGTATGCCCAAATATGGGAGGGAGCATACTGCTTCCCTTTTCTGTCTTTCAATTCACCCTAGGAGCCATCCAGGCAGAAAGCCATTTTTTATGTTGCCTTTGTTACATTTGTGTAACATTGTGTTACATTTATTTATCAGCACAAATGCAACACACACACACACACACACTTTCTATCTATCTATCTATCTATCTATCTATCTATCTATCTATCTATCTATCTATCTTTCTTTCTTTCTTTCTGAATTGTAAGCAACCTAGAATCACTGACAGAGATAAGAGGCCTTAGGAATTGAACAAACAAACAGGCAAACAAGATAGTTACCGTCTCAGGAGGGCCTGGCATTACCCAAGCATTTTCAATTCTTTTTTATAAAAAAAAGAACGAGCTTTTGAAGTTCTGCTCTCCATGGCATCTACTGAATATGTAAGTAAACTTCATAATACCCATATTAAATATGCAGCGTAAGTAGGAATCTATGCTAATTAGTTTATATAATTACAAATGTCCAGCTTGCACAGCATGCTCTTTTCCTCGTGCATTTTGATTTAGTCTAATTGCTGCAGATTAGAAATGCAAACGTTGTGTAAACAGAGGTGGGCGTTGAAGGAGTTCATTATAAATACCTGCACTTCACTGTTGAAGGCATCTCGCTCACTGGCAGACTCAGATTGCGGCATCACATCTGAAGTGAGGAAGCTTTGGGGAACCTTTGCGTTTGCATCAAGGCTGAATACAGGAAAGAGGTAAGACGCGAGGACAGGTCTCTGCGGGAACATCAAGGTATCTTTATCCTGACTCATGAACTGGTGTTTTTTAATCCTCTTTTCTTTTGTGGTCAACCAATCGTTGTTTGCCAGAATAACAGTAATGGAGAGAGGGGCTTTTTATTGCTTCACTGGGGATCAGGTAATAATTGAGGATTATTATTATTATAGCAGAGTTGGAAGGGACCTTGGAGGCCTTCTAGTCCAAACCCCTGCCTAGGCAGGAAACTCTATACCATTTCAGACAAATGGCTATCCAACATCTTCTTAAAGACTTGCAGTGTTGGGGCATTCACAACTTCTGGAGGAAACTTCTGTTCCACTGATTAATTGTTCTAACTGTCAGGAAATTTCTCCTCAGTTCTAAGTTGCTTCTCTCCTTGATTAGTTTCCACCCACTGCTTCTTGTTCTACCCTCAGGTGCCTTGGAGAATAGTTGGACTCTCTCTTCTTTGTGGCAACCCCTGAGATATTGGAAGACTGCTATCATGACTTCCCTAGTCCTTCTTTCTATTAAACTAGACCTACCCAGTTCCTGCAACTGTTCTTCATATGTTTTAGCCTCCAGTCCCCTAATTATCCTTGTTGCTCTTCTCTGCACTCTTTCTAGAGTCTCCACAACTTTTCTACATCTATATTGCATTCAGTTTTGGTGGTGACCAAAACTGAATGCAGTATTCCAAGTGTGGCCTTACCAAGGCCTTATAAAGTGGTATTAACACTTCACGTGATCTTGATTCTATCCCTCTGTTTATTTAGCCTAGAACTGTGTTGGCTTTTTTAGCAGCTGCTGCAGGATATTTTAAGTCACTCATGGAGAAATGTTAGGTGTTGTTAGCCATCCAGGGTTGCTATGTAAATTGGACAGACATAGCTATCTAATAAGTCCCCCTTCCCTTGTCTATTGTAAGCCGCCCGGAATCCTTCGGGAACTAAACTAAACTAAACTTAACATGTTTAACAGAATAACAGAGATGGAAGGGACCTTATAGGTCATTTAGTGCAATCTCCCCTCAAGCAGGAGACCCTACACAATTTCTGACAAATGGCAGTCCAATCTCTTCTTGAAAGCCTCAAGTGATGAAACCCCCAAAACCTCCGAAGGCAACTTCTGTTCCATTGGTTGATTGTTCTCAATGTCAGAAAGTTCCTCCTTATTTCTAGGGTGAATCTCTCCTTGTGAGGAGAAAGTATTTCTGAATACCAGTATTTAATAAGAGGCTTCTTGGGGGAAAAAATTGATTTGTTTCCCAGGAAAATAATAGATTTAGGTAACTGCTGTGCAGGATTTGTGTAGAATTCCATTTCCTCCAGGAAATGAAACATTTATTCATAAGTGGTGATATTTCAAAGATTTTGCAGCATCCAATGCTATAGGTACATGTTTGACCTTCCCTATGCTTATTTAAGCCAATCAGTTCTAGCACAGGCCAAATGATATCTGATCCATGCCAGTTTTTAGAGGCATTAAAGATTTAAGATACTAAGACTAAGGGTGGGAAAACCTAAGTTTTTTATCCCTAATTACCGTACGCATGAAGCCATTTGGGTAACGTTGGGCTGGGCATCTCCCTCAGTCCCAGGAAGAAGATAATGGCAAGCCATCTCTGAAAATGTTGCAAAGAAAACTATATAGATCTGTCCCTCTAGTCACCAAAAAAGTCAGGGTTGACACCTCACTCTGATAGAGCTCTGGTCCTGCTCATTTCCTGGTGTCTGTGGAGATTTGCACAGACAAATTGGAATCATATTGGAAGCATATGCAATCAAAACACTATCCCTTGTGCAGGGGTGGGTTTCTCGCCCCGTTCCAACCGGTTCGGTTGGAACGGGGCCGGCGGCGTCCTTGTGCACGCGCGCGGTGCACGCATGCGTACTAGCGTCTGCGCGACGCTCCAGCTGCTCCTGGATGATCGCGCAGGCGCTGTATGCGTCCTGCGCATGCGTGGAAGCGCAGAACTAGTCAAAACCAGGTAAGGACCGCGGGCGGGCGGGCCCTTCGCCGTTCCCGGAAGTTACTTACTTCCGGGTTCGGCGACCAACTGGTTCGCAGGGACCGCCGCGAACCGGTTGAAACCCACCCCTGCCCTTGTGAGAGGGAACTTGGAGTCTTAGTGGACAACAGCTAAATACAGGCCAGCAGTGTGCAGCGGCCACCAAAAAAAGCCAATGCAATCCTAACTCGCATGAATAGAGGGATACAATCAAGATCACGTGAGGTACTAATACCACTCTATAAAGCCCTAGTAAGACCACACCTAGAGTACTGCATCCAGGTATGGGCATCACACTATTAAAAAGATGTTGAGACTCTAGAAAGAGTGCAGAGAAGAGCAACCAGGATGATGAGGGGGCTGGAGACTAAAACATATGAACTGGCCATGGGTAGTCTAGTGAAGAGAAGTATCAGTGGAGACATGATAGCAGTGTTCCACAAAGAGGAGACTTTCTCCACAAGAAATCTGTTCCAGAAGAATCAGAAGAATCTCTGGCCATTATGAATAAGGTGTAACCTCTATTGTTCAGTGAATTTAGTTAGGGGGTGCCCAATCTAATTGGGAGGGGGTGGCTCCCAATTTTTGGTTCCTGGAAATCAATGAGGAAGATGAGGCAGCTGCAAGGTTGCAATAGATAGTGGCCTTATTTGCATACTAGTATGGCTATCTAATAAATGAAGAGTGAAACATGTTTGTTTTTTTACTTTATAGCAGGGGTGTCAAACTCAGGGCCCACAGTCCAGATCCGGCTCATGGGGCACTTAGATGTGGCCCCTGGAGCCGCGCTGGAAACTGCAAAGGATTGGCCTGCTGCGCCTCTGAGCTCCATTTCTGCTGGCAGAGGGTTGCAGGAGGCTGTCACAGCTGAAAACAGAGCTCAGGAGGCTGTTTTGACTGGCAGGGCGCTCAGGTCACCCACAGGCACCCCAACATGAGTGCCATCGATCTGGCCATGCTCACCTCAGCCATGCCCCCCCCGCCCCCCCAAGGTTAAACACGAGCCTCAATTAAATTGAGTTTGACACCCCTGCTTGGTAGCCTTGTCTTTCCTTTTGGAATGGTATGTGGGAATGATTTTGGGAGACGGGGGCAACAAGTGAAGCCAAGATAAAGATGTGCTAAACAAAATTTGAGTCTGAGAAGGAAGGGGGGGGGGGGCAAAAAAAGCATCTCAGAAGGCCCCCTCCCTAGTTTCCAGGAGAGTGAAAGTGAGGGACTTTCAGACGTGCAAGATTCGATTAGTGAAATCTTACAATAAAGATAAAGTTAATACCCCTGTCTCCTTGTCCGGACCTTCCCATAGGTCTGGTGGAAACACAGTGGCTCATGTGGTTAGGACACCGGGTTGATAATTCAGCAAGCCCATGTTTGAAACCGAGTGAGGCTGGGGGACAGTGCCTCACTCTCCAATCATTGACAAACATGACATTGACAAAAAGAGCCGAGGTGGCGCAGTGGTTAGGGTACAGTACTGCAGGCCACTTCAGCTGACTGCAGTTCTGCAGTTCAGCGGTTCAAATCTCACCGGCTCAAGGTTGACTCAGCCTTCCATCCTTCCGAGGAGGTGAAATGAGGACCCAGACTGTGGGGGCGATATGCTGACTCTGTAAACCGCTTAGAGAGGGCTGAAAGCCCTATGAAGCGGTATATAAGTCTAACTGCTATTGCTATTGCTATTGCTAAACAAGCAGTTCCAAAGTAAGTAATTGCAAGTAAATAGATAGGCACCCTTTGGTGGGCACATTAATGGGAGTTTGAAAGGGGCTCCCAATTGGGTGTCTCTTGGGCAATGGTGATGTTACAATGGTAATCCTTCCAACCTTGGTGTTTCTGACACAAATTGCATGGTATTGGACCTGGGTACTTGAGAGACCGCCTGCTGCCAATTACCTCCACTAGACCGATTAGATCCCACAGACTAGGCCTCCTCCGAATTCCATCCGCCGGCCAGTGTCGACTGGCGACTACCCGGAGGAGAGCCTTCTCTGTGGCCGCTCCAACCCTTTGGAACGAACTCCCCGTGGAGATTCGTACCCTCACCACCCTCCAGGCCTTCCGCAAAGCCCTTAAAACCTGGCTGTTCTGACAGGCCTGGGGCTAAAGAACCGTGCCCCTATCTCGAATGGTATGATTGTTGTGCTTTTAAATTATGTATTGTTTTGTGTTGTTGTCAAATTGTTTGTACCCCCCCCCCCTTCCCTTGTTTTGAGTTGTGAGCCGCCCTGAGTCCCCTTCGGGGGAAAAGGGCGGCATACAAATGAAATAAAATACAAATACAAATACAAATACATGCATGCCTAAGGCCACTGTTACTCTTGCAAGTCTGAAGATTCCCTTCCCATCCCTCATTTTGGTTCTCCTGTAACCTGCGTCCATAAGCAGCTTGAAAGCAGGTGATTCACTTTTCATCCCACCCAGTTCATTCATGAATAAATGAAGACACTGCTTAGGATGAGTTTTGATTTACGGGAACATGGGAAGCAAAACTGACGTTTTGATAGGATGGTGTTTTTAAACAAGCAAGATTTCAAGCTAATATGACTTTTCCTAGTTCAGACTTTGAACTAGTTCAAAAAATTGTGGTTCCTTAAAAAGGGCCTTGAACGCTTGGGAATTCTAATTTTCAAATATATTAGCAGAGGTGCATATTCAAGCTTCAGATATATTTATGTGGCCCACTTTCACATTAGTGTGAATCAGAAGTGGGTTCCTACCAGTGCGCACCTATTCGGTAGAACCGGTTCATCAAATCTACCGAACCGGTTAGAAGAGGTTCCACCAGTGGACCTGGAAAGCAGGCCACACCTACAGAAGAGGTTCCAGAAATTTTTGAAACCCACCACTGGTGTGAATATGGACAAAGAAAGGGGAAGGACTAAGCTATGAAAATGTATTTTTCATTTTTCCATTGCTCTCTTGTACAAAGGGGAAAAAACAACAAATGTCAGACTATTGATCTCATTTCTTTATTGTTGCAGGTACTAATAGCTCCACCATGAGCACCTTTGCTGACGCTAATCATAAATTTGCTGAAGAATTTGTCAAATGGATACTGCGTGGGAAACCTGGGGAAAATTGTCTTCTATCTATAATCAATGCACTGGCATCATTAGCCTTGCTCTTGACTGCCAGTAAAGGAAAATCTGCTGATGAAATAAAAGGGGTAGGTGTTCTCAAGGACTTGTGTTCCTTAAAAATTGTTATTTTAAGTTTTATTAAATTATTAACTATAGGTCACAGATACAATTCCATCTATGTAATTGCTAGAAAATGTTTCTTCCTGGTATCTTGTCACATGAATATCTGCATGGAACCATGGGGAAATCTCTCCTTATTAACAGCCTTTCTTCCCAGCTGGACTTTCCAAAATTCTTTGGAAAGGAACCTTTAGAAAGGATCTTCAGTGAGGAAAGGATATAACAAATGTAAAGAAAGCTATGCATTTTTGCAATAACCATGTCACCATGTACTTATGTACAGTACCTCCTTACTTAATCTTCATTCTTACTGACAGACACATTCCAACAAAACTCCTGGTGGATTAGAATATTTACACCAAAACTAGTAAAATTAATAAGTAATTAACAGACACACATACACAAAACCTCTTGGCATCCAGTAACGGCAATGGCGCTTGTTAATTCAATGCTCCATAGAAGACGCCTGTCTTTTCTATCTTCCTGAGTTTTAAAGCTTTGTATAGTGACTGTGTTTACGTAAAGCAGGGGAGAGGATGAGTAGCTAGAATATTTATTCCCTCCAGCTCAGCAAAAATGACACAGAGCAATGGTTTTCAAACCTCTTTTTGGAAAATTATCATAACCCTAACATAACAAGTAGGCAAGGTGATGGAAGAACCTCAGGAGACAAGATGATCAGAATCAAGAAGAGTCGTGATAACCAAATATGGCTCTACATTTGTGCCTTGGTATGCTCGACCTCAATTAAGCTACTGGGACAGGAAGATCTATTAATTTATGGTTTGTTGACAAATATTCCAAGACAAAGAGGATTCTCTTAGAGAAGGAAGAGTTCCCAAAATGGACATATCCCCACTTCCTGCAGTTTTGCTTGTCATATTGCAAGAATAATACTAAAAATACAAACCCCACTATGTTTTAAATAACTTAAAAAAATAACACACTCGTTAGTTGTTGTTGTTTTCATTTCTTCCCCCTTGTAAACCTCAAGAAGCAGCTCCCGATCAAGAAAGCTTGATTGTGACAGGTTAATTAATCAGGTGTATTGCGAGGGAAAAAAAGAGGCAGGTTACACAATCTTGGTAGCTTTGTGGGCAAGGTGGCGCTATCTGTTTATAGCTATGAAAGGAATGTCCCATCTCTTCATGCTCTTCAATATTTTGGAATCGTCCATCCACATTCCCAAGCTCTGAGAATTCCATTGTATCACCCATTATCATTGGCCAGGTTGTTGAGATGGGGCACATCCACCCACCCATCCATCCAGCCACACCCACACCCACACCCACACTTGCCCATGTCCTAGGCTCACAGACACTAGTCAGAAAGATGGAAGCCACTAAGTCCGGATTGAAAGATGACTCCCAGAGTAGGCAGTCTATGGGACCCAACTATCTCCAAAAGTCATTGCTTTGTTGACGTATAAGTCTGATAGCTGCGCATAGGATTTGCGAAGGGGTTTCCTATGTGCTCAAGTTCAACTTCTTTTGTCTGGTTCAGGTGACATTTTTCCCTTTGTTTCTTTAGCAACTTTGTTCCATCTTAACTATTTTCCCTCAAGGAGCTTTTCTTGGCCATCCTGTTTCCATGCTTGCTTCATCTTGAAGAATGTCAGCTTCGGACTGATCTTATACCCAACAAAAGGAAATTGGGACACAACTCATATGTTTTGTTTTGCAGGCTCTTCACTGGCACGACTATGAACACGGTGGGACAAGTACAGATGGGCCTGTAAGAGAATTCTCAGTTGAATTTCATTTTACTAAGTCTACTAAATGAACTATTTGGTATAAGGCATTCTAAGCATTTGAAAAATAGAAAATAGCTTCTCTCTTAGTAAAGAAATATGAAATATCAGCGATTGGAATTGTATATCCTAAGCCAAATCTGTGATGTTTAAGTGATTGGGCCCAACCGATATTGTCCACAAAGTAATGGGTAAGAATAATTACTGACTTCCTAGACTCACATCTGAAAGGAGAATATCTCAAGGATCCAGACAATCACCCCTAAGAGGACTTCTGCTGTAAAAATAATACACATATTCACACATCCTGAAACCGTTTAGCTAAGAATTGCAATATATATGAGTTGTTATGAGCCAGGGTGGAGCCATGGTTAGAATACAGTACTGCAGGCAAAGCAATTTTGCAGTTTGAATCTCACCAGGCTCAAAGTTGACTCAGCCTTCCATCCTTCCGAGGTCAGTAAAATGATGACCCAGCTTGTTGGGGGCAATATGCTGACTCTGTAAACTACTTACACAGGGCTGTAAAGCTTTGTAAAAGTCTAAGTGCTATTGCCATGAGTTACTTTGTTATGAGTTATGTTAAATGTAAGTATTAGAATAGAATAGAATTATTTATTGGCCAAATTTTATTGGACACGCAAGGAATTTGTCCTTGGTGCATATGCTCTCAGTGTACATAAAAGGGAATAAAAGAAAAATACATTCATCAAGAATTATAAGATACAACACTTAGTGATAGTCATAGGTTACTAATAAGCAATAAAATCGTACTAGGAAACAAGCAGAATAATATAAATCATAAAAATACAAGCAACATGGTTATAGAATCGATAGAATTCTTTATTGCCAAGTGTGATTGGACACACAAGGAATTTCTCTGTGGTGGATATGCTCTCAGTGTAAACAAAAAGACAAGATACATTCATCAAGAATCATAAGGTACAACACTTAATGATAGTCAAAGGGTACAAATAAGCATTCAGAAAGTAATCAATATAAATAGTAAGGATACAAGCAACAAAGTTAACAGTCCTGCAGTCATGGGTGATAGGAACGATGAGAAGACTAATAGTAATAGAGGCTTAGTGAGTAGTTTGATAGTGAGGAGGGAATTATTTGTTTAGCAGAAGGATGGCGTTCAGGGAAAAACTGTCCTTGTGTCTAGTTGTCTTGCTGTGCTCTACAGCAAGAGGGTAGGAGTTGAAACAATTTATGCCCAGAATGGAAGGCAGGTTGGCAGTAATTGTTTTTTCTGCAGTTCTGATTGTCCTTTGAAGTCTGTCTCAGTCTTGTTGAGTTGCAGAACCAAACCAGACAGTTATGGAGGTGCAGATGAGAGACTCAATCATCCCTCTATAGAACAGAATCAGCAGCTCCTTGGAAAGTTTGAGCTTCCTGAGTTGGTGCAGAAAGAACATTCTTTGTTGTGCTTTTTTGATGATGTTTCTGATGTTAGGTATCCATTTTATGTCTTGAGATATGATAGAACCTAGACATTTGAAGGTCTCTACTATTTATACTGTGTTGTGTAGTAGTGTAAGAGGTGGTAGTGTGGGAAGGTTTCTCCTAAAGTCTACCACCATTTCTATGGTTTGAGTGTGTTCAGTTCGAGATTGTTCCAGTCACACCATGAGGCTAGTTGTTCAACGTCCCATCTGTATGTGGTTTCATTGTTGCCTCGAATGGGACCAATCACGATTGTATCATCTGCAAACTTCAGTAGTTTAACAGATGGATCGTTTGAGTCATTGGAATACCGAGGGAAGAGAAGTGGAGAGAGCACACAGCTCCTGTGCTAATTGTACAGGGATCTGATGTGACTTTGCCTAGCTTCACCTGCTGCTTCCTGTCTGTTGGGAAGCTTGTGATCCACTTACAAGTGTGTTCAGGTACCGCTAGCTGATTTAGCTTACTTAGAAGAATGTCCGATATGATGGTATGGAATGCTGGACTAAAGTCTACAAAGAGGAACTTTGCATTGGTCTATGGAGATTCAAGATGTTGTAGGATGTCGTGCAGAACCATATTATAGTCATAAGAGGGAGGAAATAGGTAATAGTAAGGATATGAGGAATAATAGTAATACAGTCTTTGGAGGATATTTTGGAGGATGTTGGCAAATATATTTATATGATTGTAAATTTGATATCCTTTGGTGCTTGAAGCTTTCTGGGACTCAGTGTGGTAAACCTGGAGGATTTCACGAGTTGTTCAAAAAATACTTCTCATACCTCAACCTGCATTCCAACAATAGTTGGCAGATGATGGCCAGCCGGATATTTGGATCAACTTCTATCAATTTCCTGGAGGTAAGAAAGAACACTTTTTCTCCCTTCCCTTATTAATCCAATATTGATATTCAAGCAATGTGGATGTTCATAATAATCAACAGCTCGTAGCAGCCACATAACTTTCTGACTATGAATTTCAGAGGTAGAATTAATTAGAACTGACTTCAAAGAAAAACAGGAGCAGTAGCTCTAGATGTAACAATTATGATAAACCATGCCTTTGTAAATGTAGAATTGATGATGATCCACTTAGTAAATATGGTGGTTTATGAGAAATTCTACAGGTATCATGTTTTGTGAAGTAGGGATTTAGGTTAGGTCAGGTATAACAGTGGTCTCCAACCTTGGCAACTTTAAGACCTGTGGACTTCAACTCCCAGAGTTCCTCAGTCAGGCTGGCTGAGGAACTCTGGGAGTTGAAGTCCACAGCTCTTAAAGTTGCCAAGGTTGGAGACCACTGAGGTACAAGACTTCTGGCAAACTGCAATATACATGCGGGGAAAAGTTTGGTTTACATATTAGATTTAATGCATGTGGAAATGTTCCTTCACCTAGGGCCGATAACATGCATCACTCCATTATTAGAAGTAATTTCCAAATTTAGGTCCATGTTTGTTTCCCATGAAAATTCCTTTCTGCAAAACAGCAAACAAAAAATGAAACAGTAAAATAGTAGATGATAAACGAGGTAACACCTTGGCAAATGAGGTTTCGTTTTGTTTGAGCTGAGATCAGCTTCTGGCAAGTAAGTGTGTGTGTGTGTGTGTGTGTGTGTGTGTGTGTGTGTGTGTGTGTGTGTGTGTTTTCCAGGCAATGATGCCATGCAAACTCTAGGAATTCAATTCTTCTAGGACAAAGTTTCTTAACCTGAAAAGCAATTTTCAGACATGAGGACTACAACTCCCAGAATTCCCCAGGTCTAGGATTATTTTCAAATTTCTAGTCTAGCCTATTAACTCAGCAACAGCAAACCAGGTGCTGCCATCTAGGTTGCCCAGTAACCAGTCCCAGCTAGATTTATTTGCTTAAGTACATGTGATAATAGGTGAACGAATACATTGATATATCTTCTTTCATTTGGTGCAGGGATTCCAATATTGCATCAACGATCTATGCGGTGCGCAATCTGAAAGGCTTGATTTTAGGAATGCACCTGAGGAAGCTAGACAGAGAATTAATGACTGGGTTTCCAGGGCAACACATGGTAAGATATCATACACTGTTCATTGGATTTCCCACACTGAATATCAAGAAGCAGAACGTTGAGTCATTGTGAACTAATGGGAGAGTACAGGCAATGGGCTTTCTGCTGCAAGAAATATCAGTGATGTGCAGTGGACTTTTAGGCACTGATGTGCTGTGGAGTGAGATGAAGTTGCCTCTCTGAGCATGAGGCCAGATCCTGTATCCTTTAACCTGCTACTCTAAATGCCAAAATGGTCATTTGTGAATTTTAAATTCATGAGTGTACATACAAATGCAAATACAAAAGGATTTGTAGGGTAGGGAAGGGTCAATGAATATGCCCTGCCAAGATGCTGAAGAAGAGAAAATTAACTTATGGTCTGGGGTAGGCCAGGACCTGAAAGTATCATCAATCTGCAATATATCAGAGGCTCATAATTTCAGACCTTCAGTCCAATGAACCTTTGAGACTCTCATCTATGACTTTGGATAATTGTATACTTCCCAGAGTGAGATGATTGGCTCCATAAATGTGATGAGTGAATGAAATCAGGTCATTTCAGGATTACCTTTTCACTCCTTCACTTATTTTGGATTTTGATGTTTTGTGTATTCTTTTCTATTCTCGGACTGAAAAAGTGTTGTGCAGAAAGAAGTGATTCATTGACAGTATGCCACCAATTGCAGATATGTTTATTCAATTTCTTTCCCTAAAGGTCAAATCAAAGAGTTCTTTTCTACTAACGCCCTTGACCCATCAACTCAACTGGTCCTAGTAAATGCTATGGGTTTCAAAGCAACGTGGAAGTCTCCGTTTAATCCAAGAGAAACAGTACAGGGAGTCTTTTGGACTTGCAAGGTACAGTATATAAAATACCAGGGAAAGTCACAATTCTGTCAAACAATTAAAAGTAACAGTGGGAACACAAAAACTATATACAGGGTGGTATCCGGAATTATCAGAGTCTGAGGTGAAAAATTGGTATCGCAGTTGGCCTACTATAGCCAACATTTCATCTTGAAATTCCTGATATTGTTATTGTTTTACTTTTAAGCATTGCTTTCCTTCTTATAGGATCAGAGCATGCCGATGGAAATGATGACTCAAAGGGGCAGATTTGACAGAGCTAGGATCTCGTATCCACCAATGGATGTCTTGGTGGTTCCTTTAAAGGATGAGGCATTTTGCATACACTTTTTTCGGCCAGATAATTGTGCATCTCCACATGAGGTAATTTAAGTTTTGAGTCTGTATTTTTATAATATGCTTGGTAAAATATCTGAGCAGACGTCCCTGACTTTACAGCTACAACTTTTAAAAAATCATAGGATGACAGGAAATGGTGTTTCTAGTCTAAAATAATTCTCAAATCTCAGCTTGGGCATATTGTTTCTCATACTGTTTATCAGCATAATAACTAACTTTAGGATTCTAAATGTGTCAGTATACCGAACATATTCCTCAGTTTGTGGGCAATAATATACCAGCTTTTGTGCAATATTTTTCTTTCTCCAGTAGTGTGTGTGTGTGTGTGTGTGTGTCTGTGTCTGTGTCTGTGTGTGTGTGTCTGTGTGTGTGTGTGTACGTACTATTGAGAGTCAATTTTTATTAGTATGGTTCTCTTACTCCAAAAGCCACCCACTCTTAAGCCATTCCAGTAACAATGGCCACCAAAAATGAAAATATGATACCTGCCAGCATTAGGAGGATCTTGGCTCTAGGCTGAACTTTTGGGAAAAGCTGCATTTTGACAGCTGAACTTCTGCCCTTAATTCCTGTATATTGAATTAATGTGATTTAGGAAAGACATTGCTCTGTTGGGTGACATGAATGGATGAGGGGTAAAAAAATAATAATAACCTAGATATAAAATAAAACCCCTACAGCACATTAATAAATGTATGTATGTCCAACATTTTAATTTCACTATTTGTCTAGGAACAAAAAAAAACAGAATGCACGCAGTAATTTTCTCTCTTTCCTGACAATCTCTGTTAGGTAAACTGGGTTGAGAGAAATCTTGGCAATGCTAGTTTTTGCCCTTTATCTCTACACATCTCTCCCCTTCCCTGGGATTCCTGATTTCAATCCGAGGTTGGTGGGAATTGGGAATTGGTGGAAACCCCAGCCATCACTTCTCTCCAAATTCTGCCTTTTAAAAGGGCTCGCTGTTTCTCCCCTCAGCAAGGAGTTCTGGATTATTTCCCTTTCTTCCCATGTCAGAGAAATCTCCCTTACAGGGAATGCATAAACTGTGCACGCCTGGCAGCCTATGAGCGTGTGAATATCTGGTGCAAGCGTGTGAATATCTGGTGCAACATTCACAAGTCTGGAGCAAGATACATTCTTGCTAGCTGCACTGCCAAGCATCTTGGAAAGAAGTAGCATTTCAGCAGACAAATTTATTAGATTATGTAGAAATGATAATGCGGTTATTTTGAAGATGTTTGGCATTTTGGAAAACCATTTGTCTGTTTTGTTCTCACACCACCACCCCCAATATTTTTTCACTCTTTGATTGGTTTCTATTTTACTTGACAGGCTATATTGAATCTCACTCCGGAACAATGGAAGCACTGTATCAACCTAGAACATAGGACAAGCGTGGACACTACATTTCAGCTTCCAAAGCTTGATATGAAAGATCATAATTCACTGAACAGTGCATTTATGAAAATGGGGATCAAGAGTGTCTTTGATCCAAAAACAGCCGATTTATCTAAGATGATTGGGGGTGAGGGTATTTTTGTAAATAAAATCGATCAATTCACTTCGATGTCTATGAACGAAGAGGGTGCGGAAGGAACTGGAGCCTCTCGTACAGAGATAGCACATGGGACTCGTTCTGATTTTAGATTGAATTGCGCTTTCTGGTTTATTATCCTACATAAAGCATCCAGCTTGATAATGTTTATAGGGGTGGTTTGTAAGCCAAAGTGACTGCCATAATAACCAATGTCTTGCCATGTGTTGTGAACAGTGGAGCCTTCTATATTCTTAATTCTATTTCAACTTGCCTAGTGCCTTGTCTAAATTTATAAGCCCAAAATCAGTTTCCTATTTGCCTAGCTGGATAAAAAAAGCTTTTACTTTGTGAGTTTACCTGCAATTCCTCTCCTGTGCAAAAATGATGTATCCATAGCGAACCATTCTTATGCTGTGCATTAAATGCCTTTTCAACAGAAAAATATGCATATTTGAGATTTCACGCATGGAATAGGGGACAATTGGGGAGAATCAATAGAGCTGCTTTGAATCCTCCTTAGAGAATAAACCTAGAGTAAACCAATGTCCAGTCTGATTTTTTTGCAAAAATGGGGGCATTTTCCCCTTCTCCCAGCCCTGCTGAAGCCTGTAGAGTGTTCCTGGGGGCCAGGAAGGACGATTTCTTTTTATTACTGTGTAGTTTGAAGGCACTTCCTTAGTTCTGGCGAGGCTGGAGGCCCCCACCCCTGTCCACCATTTTGGTTGGCAGGGCTTGGTGAGGGAGTCATGTGACTGAGTTTGTGTGAGTGACATCAAGTTGGCCACGCCCACTCAGTCACATGCCCGACCCCCATTTAGCCACCCCCACTACTGACCCAGTAGTAAAACAAATTTGAAACCTATCCCCGGAGCATACAATCTCCAAATTTTTCTTTCGGCTGAATATTACAGAAGGATGGAATAGGAATACAGAAAGAGGGGGAAATCCCTCTTTTTCTTTTTCTCCTCATTCCTCTCTCCCACCCTCCCCCCTCTCCCTCTTCCTCTCTCTCTCTCTCTCTCTCCATCTAATTTGATTTAGTTTCTAATTGGGTGATGAAGACTTTTGGAAAACTCAACAGCATGCATACCACCTGTGAAAGAAATTGCCCTATTTTTCTGTTGGTATGTCTTTGATCAGATTTTTATCAGATACATCACAATAATGAAACCATGCTAAATCATAAGTCACTTTTGCTTTTAAAAACATCAGTAGTATTTACATTGTACTGAGGAATTATGTCAATCAGATAATTGATCAGAATCTAAGCACTGGATTGATTTAAATCTTGGTTTGGAAGAGGTCTAAAGGCGGGAATTACAAATTGTAACTGATGCAAGCAGAACATACATGATTCTCTAAATTGGTCTGATGATGTTAATGACGTAGCCTAATATGTACTAGGTTTTCTGATCAGCAACCAGATTGATTTATTTTGGTGGAGCTGCAGTTCTTTCAGTTCATTCTGTGTGGTTGGTTCTTCCTTTAATGGACTAGCCACATAGTGAGTGGGTCCAAAGAGATGAAAGCTAAGATTTTGCCAGGAAGTTTCTGAATCAAACTCTGTCTATATATATAAGCCTAATAAAATTCTATCATGCAAGTACTTTTCAGTGTCAGTATGAATTTATGGTTCCCTGAAAAACTAATATCTGTTCACTGTATGGACTAAGCCAGGCCGCTCCAAACTTGGCAACTTCCTTGAATTCTGGTGTTGAAGTCTACAAGTCTTAAAGTTGCCAAATATGGAGACCCCTGGACTAAGCTATCCAACTCACTGCATAAGACAAACAGAGTACAAAATGCTCAGCAGATCCAAACAAGCAAGGTATGAAATGCATACAGTTGTGTTCTGACCCCCCTCGTCCTACACCAAAGCACACCGAGACAAAGATACTTCAAGGATTTATTAACACAGAGACAAGACATTGGCAGCAATCCAGCACAGACCAGTCCTTCGCAGCAATCCAGCACAGACTAACCTTGGCAGCAATCCAGCCTGCCAAGCTAGCCACGAGACTTCTCCAACGTTAGAGAATACGTTGACTCCTACAAAGGGGCATGTGCACAATCATTCCTTTTATAGTCTTGAGAGGAGCCTAATTACCACCAGCTGAGTGCAATTATCTCCTGTAACTGCGTAACTGTTCCTTACGCCTTTTAGCCCTCTGTTGCCGGGCATCCAGGACCAACCCCCTTGTCTCCTCCCCACTGCTCCAATGCATGACATCACGATCACACTCCCTTGTCTCCTCACCACTGGTCCAAGGCTCAGGCGCCTCCTGGTGGCCAACCAGCCTCTCTGTGCCCTGCTTGGAGTCGGAACCCTGTCCAGGGTCCTCCACATCCTCCAGAGCCGACTCATAGGGCCGCTCACTCTCGGAGTCTGGTGGCAGCTTCAACGGCTCCTGCTGGGCCACAACACAGTAGTGTACAGGTTTCCTATCTGCTAGTTTCCTGGTGACAATAGAATACACATTGTCCTTGTGAAAATCTGGCTCTTGTCACGTATTAGAAATAGAAGTTTAATTGGAGTGATATTTAAGGATTTTACGCAGAGCTTCAAAATTAAAGTGCACACACCAGGGGTGGGTTGCTGCTGGCGCTGCTGCTGGTTCACTTCGCATGTGCTCTGCTCAGATCTCAGATACTTTTCTGCCAATCATTAACAATCAAATCTAGATAACAATGTGCATGGGACTTCACAAATGTCTTAGCGTGGTCTACCCAAGGTAAATGGGCATGCATAGACTCCTCCTTATTTTAAATTAGAAAAAAGGTGCTAGGTCAAACTCTTCAGGGGTGGGTTCTAGCAGGCACTACTACTGGTTTGCTCTTGTAAGCACGCTTGCTGCGTGCTGTGCGTGCATGCAATGTACAATTAAAATTGTTCTGCGCATGCTCAGAAGCAAAAAAACACGATGACGGTGCCTATGGTGGCGCAGTGGTTAGGGTGCAGTACTACAGGCCACTTCAGCTGACTGTTATCTGCAGTTCAGCGGTTCTAATCTCACCGGCTCAAGGTTGACTCAGCCTTCCATCCTTCCGAGGTGGGTAAAATGAGGACCCGGATTGTTGTTGGGGGCGATATGCTGACTCTGTAAACCGCTTAGAGAGGGCTGAAAGCCCTAGGAAGCGGTATATAAGTCTAACTGCTATTGCTATTGCTATGGTGCCGCATGGAGAACCGGTAGGGGGCGTGGCAGGCCTGGGTTGCTGCTGGTTCCAGCGGCCCAGGCTGCTAAACCACTACCGGTTCAGCCGAACCTGTCTGAACCAGTAGAAACCCACCACTGAAATTCTTTTTTCAAGTGAAATGTGAGATGGCAAATATCATTCTTCCATTTCAGGATTCCACAATTCTATATATGCAAAGGATATAAGTAAGAGATAAAGGTTAAACCCTACCATTTTAATTAAACAGATGAGCATTGATGTTGCATGTGGTTTCAACAAGCAAGCCTGCATTATTTCTAAGATCATTCCCTGCCTCTAAAAATGAAGTTTTTTGTGCTTCATGTCCAACTCCATCAACTTCATAGCTTAATATGATTGTGATGTTTCTGTACAGCATTTCTTTAAATTATTGGCTACTGCAGTTGAAAGGAATGAAACATAAGAAACAGCTTACTGTGGTTTTTTTGGAGTATAAGACTCACCTTCCCCCCCAAAAGAGAATGAAAATTTGGGTGCGTCTTATACACTGAATGTAGCCCCACCCACCCACTGGCCGCCTCCGCCTCCTAGCAATTTACCTACTTGCAGCAAATGGGGAGAATGGGGCAGATTTTTTTTTGGTGCTAATCAGGCTGTTTGCTGCAAAGAGGTAAGTCAATAAATATAAATGCCTATAGAATGTTCAAATTATTAGACTTATTTTTAAAAAATTGCTTTATTAATGTTCTAGATATCTTAACAGAATGAAGAAGCTTTTTAGAATAAATGCTTGTTCTGAAGAGGCCCAGTGCTATTGTGTCCTCTTTTAAATAGCAGAGAATAACTATACTTCAGAAAGAACATCAATTTTAACAGCATCTGTACAAGTTTAGTCTGAAATGCTACACTACAGTGTATATTGTCCACAGTGTATATTGTTTGCTGCTTGTTGCAAGGAGGCAAATTGCTGGGGGGGGGCAGATATTTTCCCCTTATTTTCCTCCCCAAAACCTAGGTGTGTCTTATACTTCGGAGCATCTTATACTCTGAAAAATACAGTAGGTGGAGCGAGAGGGAGCAGGCAGAACTACTGCTTTTAATAATGAATTGGGGGAAAGGGACGTAATAATGATCACCAGCGGTAACCTAAACAAAATTTAGGGGGGTCGCCAGCCGGGGGAGAGCCTTCTCTGTTGCTGCTCCGGCCCTTTGGAACGATCTCCCCGTTGAGATCCGGACCCTTACTACCCTCCCGGCCTTCCGTAAAGCTACTAAGTCCTGGCTTTCCGGCAGGCTGGGGGTTGTTGAAGTATCCAGCCCCACTTCAATTGTGAATGTTGTTGTATTTTAAATTGTTGTATCGTCTTATTTATCCCCTTTCCCTGTTTTATTGTAAGCCGCCCGGAGTCCTTCGGGAGTGGGCGGCATACAAAACTAATAAAACCAAACCAAAACCAAACCAAACAATCATATTAAGCTATGAAGTTGATTGAGTTGGACATGAAGCACAAAAAACTTCATTTTTAGAGGCAGGGAATGAAGTTAGAAATAATGCAGGCTTGCTTGTTGAAACCACATGCAACATCAATGCTCATCTGTTTAATTAAAATGGTTGGGTTTAACCTTCATCTCTTACTTATATCCTTTGCATACATAGAATTGTGGAATCCTGAAATGGAAGAATGATATTTGCCATCTCAGATTTCACTTGAAAAAAGAATTTCAGTGGTGGGTTTCTACTGGTTCAGACAGGTTCGGCTGAACCGGTAGTGGTTTAGCAGCCTGGGCCGCTGGAACCAGCAGCAACCCAGGCCTGCCACACCCCCTACCGGTTCTCCATGCGGCACCATAGCAATAGCAATAGCAGTTAGACTTATATACCGCTTCCTAGGGCTTTCAGCCCTCTCTAAGCGGTTTACAGAGTCAGCATATCGCCCCCACAATCTGGGTCCTCATTTCACCCACCTCGGAAGGATGGAAGGCTGAGTCAACCTTGAGCCGGTGAGATTAGAACCGCTGAACTGCAGATAACAGTCAGCTGAAGTGGCCTGTAGTACTGCACCCTAACCACTGCGCCACCATAGGCACCGTCATCGTGTTTTTTTGCTTCTGAGCATGCGCAGAACAATTTTAATTGTACATTGCATGCACGCACAGCACACAACAAGCGTGCTTACAAGAGCAAACCAGTAGTAGTGCCTGCTAGAACCCACCCCTGAAGAGTTTGACCTAGCACCTTTTTTCTAATTTAAAATAAGGAGGAGTCTATGCATGCCCATTTACCTTGGGTAGACCACGCTAAGACATTTGTGAAGTCCCATGCACATTGTTATCTAGATTTGATTGTTAATGATTGGCAGAAAAGTATCTGAGATCTGAGCAGAGCACATGCGAAGTGAACCAGCAGCAGCGCCAGCAGCAACCCACCCCTGGTGTGTGCACTTTAATTTTGAAGCTCTGCGTAAAATCCTTAAATATCATTCCGATTAAACTTCTATTTCTAATACGTGACAAGAGCCAGATTTTCACAAGGACAATGTGTATTCTATTGTCACCAGGAAACTAGCAGATAGGAAACCTGTATACTACTGTGTTGTGGCCCAGCAGGAGCCGTTGGAGCTGCCACCAGACTCCGAGAGTGAGCGGCCCTATGAGTCGGCTCTGGAGGATGTGGAGGACCCTGGACAGGGTTCCGACTCCAAGCAGGGCACAGAGAGGCTGGTTGGCCACCAGGAGGCGCCTGAGCCTTGGAGCAGTGGGGAGGAGACAAGGGAGTGTGATTGTGATGTCATGCATTGGAGCAGTGGGGAGGAGACAAGGGAGTTGGTCCTGGATGCCCGGCAACGGAGGGCTAATAGGCATAAAGAACAGTTACGCAGTTACAGGAGATAATTGCACTCAGCTGGTGGTAATTAGGCTCCTCTCAAGACTATAAAAGGAATGATTGTGCACACGCTCATTGCAGGAGTCAACGTCTTCACTAGAGCTGGAGAAGTCTCGTGGCTAGCTTGGCAGGCTGGATTGCTGCCAAGGTTAGTCTGTGCTGGATTGCTGCCAATGTCTTGTCTGTGTGTTAATAAATCCTTGAAGTATCTTTGTCTCGGTGTGCTTTGGTGTAAGACGAGGGGGGGTCAGAACACAACTGTATGCATTTCATACCTTGCTTGTTTGGATCTGCTGAGCATTTTTCATCTGTTTCTCTTATGCAGTGAGTTGGATAGCTTAGTCCAGGGGTCTCCATATTTGGCAACTTTAAGACTTGTGGACTTCAACACCAGAATTCAAGGAAGTTGCCAAGTTTGGAGAGGCCTGGCTTAGTCTATACAGTGAATAGATATTAGTTTTTCAGGGAATCATAAATTCATACTGACACTGAAAAGTACTTGCATGATAGAATTTTATTAGGCTTATATATATAGACAGAGTTTGATTCAGAAACTTCCTGGCAAAATCTTAGCTTTCATCTCTTTGAACCCACTCACTATGTGGCTAGTCCATTCAATCAATCTGCAGGGACTTCGACATTGCTCTTGTTGCTGTTAGATGCCTACCATTTGGGGAAATGAATGGAAATTCCATTCTGACAACGTTTAGAAGCTTTGCAAAACTTTAAAAAAACAAAAACCAAATATTTCAGCAGAGCCCATGGCTTGATTTCAGCAGGAAGCTATTTGTGAAGAGAAAAAATTGTACCTAGCCCTCCTTCTTTCAACTATGCTGAAAGTTCTTCTGCTAACTCACACCTGACACCTGTTCTTTTCTCTGGCCTCCCTTTACACATAAACATTGGGTTGTCCACCTCTGTCTCCAGTCCTAACATATGCAGTGAACATCTGGAGAAATCAGCCCCTTGAGGTAGGCCAGGTCAGGAAATAGCCATCACAAGGACTGCCAAAACTCTATTGTTGCAAATTCTATTGTTGTTTCCCAATTTAGCCCGCCTTATAGGACTGAGAGTCTCAGGGAAATATATAGATATATAGAATATATCGATCACTTAGATTGATTCACTGATTTCCTCTGTCTGTCTAGTTATCATCTCTCTATCTCCATTTATATCTATTATCTGCTGCCAACGATTCCCCTGATTAAAAGTTAAGAGTGGTGCACAGAGATATGCCACCACATTTGAATCTCTCAAGGAGGGGAAAAAGCCCACGAGGCATTTGAAGCTGCTGACAGGCAGGATTTCTTGACCAGCAAGAAGGAGCTCCTTCCTCAGTCCCAGGAGGTCAGCTATTTTAAAGGAAGAACCCACCACACAGAATGAACTGAAAGAACTGCAGCTCCACCAAAATAAATCAATCTGGTTACTGATCAGAAAACCTAGTACATATTAGGCTACGTCATTAACATCATCAGACCAATTTAGAGAATCATGTATGTTCCGCTTGCATCAGTTACAATTTGTAACTCCCACCTTTAGACCTCTTCCAAACCAAGATTTAAATCAATCCAGTGCTTAGATTCTGATCAATTATCTGATTAACATAATTCCTCAGTACAATATAAATACTACTGATGTTTTTAAAAGCAAAAGTGACTTATGATTTAGCATGGTTTTATTATTGTGATGTATCTGATAAAAATCTGATCAAAGACATACCAACAGAAAAATAGGGCAATTTCTTTCAGAGGTGGTATGCATGCTGTTGAGTTTTCCAAAAGTCTTCATCACCCAATTAGAAACTAAATCAAATTAGATGGAGAGAGAGAGAGAGGAAGGGGGAGAGAGAGAGAGAGAGAGAGAGAGAGAGAGAGAGAGAGAGAGAAAGGGAGGAAGAGGGAGAGAGAGAGAGAGAGAGAGAGAGAAAGGGAGGAAGAGGGAGAGAGAGAGAGAGAGAGAGAGAGAGAGAGAGAGGAGAAAGGGAGGAAGAGGGGGGGAGAGAGAGAGAGAGAGAGGGAGGGAGGAATGAGGAGAAAAAGAAAAAGGGGTTTTCCCCTCTTTCTGTATTCCTATTCCATCCTTCTGTAATATTCAGCCGAAAGAAAAATTTGGAGATTGTATGCTCCGGGGATAGGTTTCAAATTTGTTTTACTACTGGGTCAGTAGTGGGGGTGGCTAAATGGGGGTCGGGCATGTGACTGAGTGGGCGTGGCCAACTTGACGTCACTCACACACACTCAGTCACATGACTCCCTCACCAAGCCCTGCCAACCAAAATGGTGGACAGGGGTGGGGGCCTCCAGCCTCGCCAGAACTAAGGAAGTGCCTTCAAACTACCCAGTAATAAAAAGAAATTGTCCTTCCTGGCCCCCAGGAACACTCTACAGGCTTCAGCAGGGCTGGGAGAAGGGGAAAATGCCCCCATTTTTGCAAAAAAATCAGACTGGACATTGGTTTACTCTAGGTTTATTCTCTAAGGAGGATTCAAAGCAGCTCTATTGATTCTCCCCAATTGTCCCCTATTCCATGCGTGAAATCCCAAATATGCATATTTTTCTGTTGAAAAGGCATTTAATGCACAGCATAAGAAAGGTTCGCTATGGATACATCATTTTTGCACAGGAGAGGAATTGCAGGTAAACTCACAAAGTAAAAGCTTTTTTTATCCAGCTAGGCAAATAGGAAACTGATTTTGGGCTTATAAATTTAGACAAGGCACTAGGCAAGTTAAAATAGAATTAAGAATATAGAAGGCTCCACTGTTCACAATACATGGCAAGACATTTGTTATTATGGCAGTCACTTTGGCTTACAAACCACCCCTGTAAAAATTATCAAGCTAGATGCTTTATGTAGGATAATAAACCAGAAAGCACAATTCAATCTAAAATCAGAACGAGTCCCATGTGCTATCTCTGTACGAGAGGCTCCAGTTCCCTCCGCACCCTCTTCGTTCATAGACATCGAAGTGAATTGATCGATTTTAGACACAGACACTTCATTACCCCCAATCATGTCGGATAAATCGGCTTTGCCTAGAATAAAGAGATCCCTGATCCCCATTTGGCTAAATGCATTGTTCAGTGAATTATGATCTTTCATATTGAACTTTGGAAGGTAAAGTGTAGTTTCCACGCTTGCCCTATTTTTTAGACTGATACATTGCTGCCATTGTTCCAGAGTGAGATTCTCTACAATCTGTCAAGCAAAATAGAAACCAATCAAAGAGTGAAAAAAATATTGGGGGGGTTGGGAGAGAACAAAACAGACAAATGGTTTTCCAAAATGCCAAACATCTTCAAAATAACCGCATTATCATTTCTACATAATCTAATAAATTTGTCTGCTGAAATGCTACTACTTTCCAAGATGCTGGGCAGTGCAGCTAGGAAGAATGTATCATGCTGCAGACTTGTGAATGTTGCACCAGATATTCACATGCTTGCACCAGATATTCACACGCTCATAGGCTGCCAGGCGTGCAGAGTTTATGCATTCCCTGTAAGGGAGATTTCTCTGACATGGGAAGAAAGGGAAATAATCCAGAACTACTTGCTGAGGGGAGAAACAGCGAGCCCTTTTAAAAGGCAGAATTTGGAGAGAAGTGATGGCTGGGGTTTCCACCAATTCCCAATTCCCACCAACCTCGGATTGAAATCAGGAATCCCAGGGAAGGGGAGAGATGTGTAGAGATAAAGGGCAAAAACTAGCATTGCCAAGATTTCTCTCAACCCAGTTTACCTAACAGAGATAGTCAGGAAAGAGAGAAAATTACTGCGTGCATACTGTTTTTTTGTTCCTAGACAAATAGTGAAGTAAAAATGTTGGACATACATACATTTATTAATGTGCTTTAGGGGTTTTATTTTATATCTAGGTTTTTATAATTTTTTTACCCCTCATCCACTCATGTCACCCAACAGAGCAATGTCTTTCCTAAATCACATTAATTCAATATACAGGAATTAAGGGCAGAAGTTCAGCTGTCAAAATGCAGCTTTTCCCAAAAGTTCAGCCTAGAGTCAAGACCCTCCTAGTGCTGGCAGGTATCATATTTTCATAAATGGTGGCCATTGTTACTGGAATGGCTTAAGAGTGGGTGGCAGTTGGAGTAAGAGAACCACACTAATAAAAATTGACTCTCAATAGTACACACACAGACACAAACACACACACACACACACACGCTACTGGAGAAAGAAAAATATTGCACAAAAGCATACACAACCGTTTGCTCCCTCTCTTTTGCAAGCTTTGCATAAGTTTGCCTAACAACATTGCCAAATATTTCATATGCTGGTTGTTGTAGGAGAGATAGGAATATCTCTTGTACATAAAGTAGTATTCTCAGTACATCACTGAACGTGAGACCAGACAATGGTCTTGGGGGAGACTGTTCGACACAGAAGATAGATAAGGAGAATATTTGTAGCTCACAGTTGAATGGGAGGGGGGGGGTCCTTGGTGCTCTCTGAGCTAGGCTGTTTTCATAGACGTGTTTCATTATCCAAACTCGGTAATACTGTATTATTAGTCTTAGTACTAGAAGTGATGATATTAACTAGTTCAGGTAATGAACTAGAAAGTAACCAAGCTCAGGGAGCACCAAGGAACGAACACACACACACAAACACACACACACACACACACACACACAAAAGTAGGGGAGGGGTGGGAGAATAGATTTGTTCAAAGGTGTCCAATGCCTCCATGTGGGGATTCGATATATGTGACAAATCACAAATGCCAGTGTATGTAGAGAGAGCCACCCACTGCTAAAGATCAATTGACACCTGCCTTCCCACTTAGGATGAGAGAAGGCAGAAATCTGGGGAACCCTCCAATCAGTGGCTTTAAGGAGAGATTGTCTGAAAAAGTATGTTTGCTGATGCCGGATAATAGGCTGTATTCTAGATAGTGGGATTTTCTCTTCCCCCACCCCATTGAGAATGAGAGATCCTCGAGACAGTAATAGTCAGCAAAGTTTGGCAAGTGTGTCACTAGAATAATTCCTGCTACTGTATGACAGCTAGCAACATTGATCTCTAGATTAATATTGCAAGCTGGTATATTATTGCCCACAAACTGAGGAATATGTTCGGTATACTGATACATTTAGAATCCTAAAGTTAGTTATGTTGCTGATAAACAATGTGAGAAACAGTATGCCCAAGCTGAGATTTGAGAATTATTTAAGACTAGAAACACCATTTCCTGTCATCCTATGATTTTTAAAAAGTTGTAGCTGTAAAGTCAGGGATGTCTGCTCAGATATTTTACCAAGCATATTATAAAAATACAGATTCAAAACTTAAATCACCTCATGTGGAGTTTCATGATTATCTGGCCGAAAAAAGTGTATGCAAAATGTCTCATCCTTTAAAGGAACCACCAACGCATCCATTGGTGGATACGAGATCTTAGCTCTGTCAAATCTGCCCCTTTGAGTCATCATTTCCACAGGCATGCTCTGATCCTATAAGAAGGAAAGCAATGCTTAAAAGTAAAACGATAACAATATCAGGAATTTCAAGATGAAATGTTGACTATAGTAGGCCAACTGCGATACCAATTTTTCACCTCAGACTCTGATAATTCCGGATACCACCTTATATAAAGACTTTGTGTTCCCACTGTTACTTTTAATTCTTTGACAGAATTGTGACTTTCCCTGGTATTTTATATACTGTACCTTGCAAGTCCAAAAGACTCCCTGTACTGTTTCTCTTGGATTAAACGGAGACTTCCATATTCCTCTGAAAGCCATAGTATTTACTAGGATCATGCGAGTTGATGGGTCAATGGATTTATTAGGAAAGAACTCTTTGACTTGACCTTGAGGGAAAGAAATTGAATAAACATATCTGCAATTGGTGGCATACTGTCAATGAATCACTTCTTTCTGCACAACAATTTTTCAGTCCAAGAACAGAAAAGAATACACAAAACATCAAAATCCAAAATAAGTGAAGTAGTGAAAAGGTAATCCTGAAATGACCTGATTTCATTCACTCATCACATTTATGGAGCCAATCATCTCACTCTGGGAAGTATACAATTATCCAAAGTCATAGATGAGAGTCTCAAAGGTTCATTGGACTGAAGGCCTGAAATTATGAGCCTCTGATATATTGCAGATTGATGATACTTTCAGATCCTGGCCTACCCCAGACCATAAGTTAATTTTCTCTTCTTCAGCATCTTGGCAGGGCATATTCATTGACTCTTCCCTGCCCTACAAATCCTTTTGTATTTGCATTTCTATGTACATTCATGAATTTAAAATTCACGAATGACCTTTTTGGCATTTAGAGTAGCAGGTTAAAGGATACAGGATCTGGCCTCATGCTCAGAGAGGCAATTTCATCTCACTCCACAGCACATCAGTGCCTAAAAGTCCACTGCACATCACTGATATTTCTTGCAGCAGAAAGCCCATTGCCTGTCCTCTCCCATTAGTTCACAATGACTCAACGTTCTGCTTCTTGATATTCAGTGTGGGAAATCCAATCAACAGCGTATGATATCTTACCATGTGTTGCCCTGGAAACCCAGTCATTAATTCTCTGTCTAGCTTCCTCAGGTGCATTCCTAAAATCAAGTCCTTCCACGTGCGCATTGCATAGATCTTTGATGCAATATTGGTATCCCTGCACCAAATGAAAGAAGATATATCAATGTATTCGTTCACCTATTATCACATGTACTTAAGCAAATAAATCTAGCTGGGACTGGTTACTGGGCAACCTAGATGGCAGCACCTGGTTTGCTGTGGCTGAGTTAACAGGCTAGACTAGAAATTTGAAAATAATCCTAGACCTGGGGAATTCTGGGAGTTGTAGTCCTCATGTCTGAAAATTGCTTTTCAGGTTAAGAAACTTTGTCCTAGAAGAATTGAATTCCTAGAGTTTGCATGGCATCATTGCCTGGAAAACACACACACACACACACACACACACACACACACACACACACACACACTCTTACTTGCCAGAAGCTGATCTCAGCTCAAACAAAACGAAACCTCATTTGCCAAAGTGTTACCTCGTTTATCATCTACTATTTTACTGTTTCATTTTTTGTTTGCTGTTTTGCAGAAAGGAATTTTCATGGGAAACAAACATGGACTTAAATTTGGAAATTACTTCTAATAATGGAGTGATGCATGTTATCGGCCCTAGGTGAAGGAACATTTCCACATGCATTAAATCTAATATGTAACCCAAACTTTTCCCCGCATGTATATTGCAGTTTGCCAGAAGTCTTATACCTCAGTGGTCTCCAACCTTGGCAACTTTAAGACCTGTGGACTTCAACTCCCAGAGTTCCTCAGCCAGCTCTGGGAGTTGAAGTCCACAGGTCTTAAAGTTGCCAAGGTTGGAGACCACTGTTATACCTGACCTAACCTAAATCCCTACTTCACAAAACATGATACCTGTAGAATTTCTAATAAACCACCATATTTACTAAGTGGATCATCATCAATTCTACATTTACAAAGGCATGGCTTATCATAATTGTTACATCTAGAGCTACTGCTCCTGTTTTTCTTTGAAGTCAGTTCTAATTAATTCTACCTCTGAAATTCATAGTCAGAAAGTTATGTGGCTGCTACGAGCTGTTGATTATTATGAACATCCACATTGCTTGAATATCAATATTGGATTAATAAGGGAAGGGAGAAAAAGTGTTTTTTCTTACCTCCAAGAAATTGACAGAAGTTGATCCAAATATCCGGCTGGCCATTCTCTGCGAATTATTGTTAGAATGCTGGTTGAGGAGTGATATGAATCCCTTTAACTTGTTGTGAAATTCTCCAGGTTTACCACACTGAGTCCCAGAAAGTGTCAAGCACCAAAGGATATCAAATTTACAATCATATAAATATATTTGCCAACATCCTCCAAAATATCCTGCAAAGACTGTATTACTATTATTCCTCATATCCTTACTATTACCTATTTCCTCCTTCTTATGACTATAATACTCTTCCCTCTGTATTCCAATGACTCAAACGATCCATCTGTTAAACTACTGAAGTTTGCAGATGATACAATAGTGATTGGTCCCATTCGAGGCAACAATGAAACCACATACAGATGGGACGTTGAACAACTAGCCTCGTGGTGTGACTGGAACAGTCTGGAACTGAACACACTCAAAACCATAGAAATGGTGGTAGACTTTAGGAGAAACCCTCCCACACTGCCACCTCTTACACTACTACGCAACACAGTATAAATAGTAGAGACCTTCAAATTTCTAGGTTCTATCATATCTCAAGGCATAAAATGGATACCTAACATCAGAAACATCATCAAAAAAGCACAACAAAGAATGTTCTTTCTGCACCAACTCAGGAAGCTCAAACTTTCCAAGGAGCTGCTGATCCAGTTCTACAGAGGAATTGTTGATTCTATCATCTGCACCTCTATAACTGTCTGGTTTGGTTCTGCAACCCAACAAGACAGACACAGACTTCAGAGGACAATCAGAACTGCAGAAAAAACAATTACTGCCAACCTGCCTTCCATTCTGGACACAAATTGTTTCAACTACTACCCTCAAAATAGGGCTATAGACCACTGCACGCCAAGACAACTACACACAAGGACAGTTTTTCCCTGAAGGCCATCCTTCTGCTAAACAAATAATTCCCTCCTCACTATCAAACTACTCACTAAGCCTCTATTACTATTAGTCTTCTCATCGTTCCTATCACCCATGACTGCAGGAATGTAACTTTGTTGCTTGTATCCTTACTATTTATATTGATATTGATTACTTCCTGAATGCTTATTTGTACCCTTTGACTATCATTAAGTGTTGTACCTTATGATTCTTTATGAATGTATCTTGTCTTTTTATGTACACTGAGCATATCCACCAAAGAGAAATTCCTTGTGTGTCCAATCACACTTGGCAATAAAGAATTCTATCGATTCTATAACCATGTTGCTAATTTATATTATTCTGTTTGTTTCCTAGTACGATTTGATTGCTTATTAGTAACCTATGACTATCACTAAGTGTTGTATCTTATAATTCTTGATGAATGTATTTTTCTTTTTTTCCCTTTTATGTACACTGACAGCAAATGCACCAAAGACAAATTCCTTGTGTGTCCAATAAAATTTGGCCAATAAATAATTCTGTTCTACATGGGGCTGCCCCTGAAGAGTTTTCCAAGACTACAGTTGGTCCAGAATGCAGCCGCACGAGCGATATGGGGCGTACCTAGATACACCCATGTTACACCCATCCTCCGCGAGCTGCACTGGCTCCCCATTGGTCTCCGGATGCGCTTCAAGGTGCTAGTCGTTACTTTTAAAGCCCTACATGGTTTAGGACCTGGCTACCTGAGAGACCGCCTCCTGCCACTCACCTCCCAACGACCAACAAAATCGCACAGGTTGGGCCTCCTCCGGGTGCCGTCAGCCGGACAATGCTGGCTGGTGGCCCCCCAGGGGAGGGCCTTCTCTGTTGCTGCGCCGGCCCTGTGGAATGATCTGCCCGTAGAGATCCGGACCCTTCCCACTCTCCCAGCCTTCTGTAAAGCCATCAACACCTGGCTGTTCCGGCAGGCCTGGGGCTGTTGATTGATATCCAGCCCCACTTAGATGGAATGGATGGTGTGGAATTTTAATATTTTTATTTTAAATTTAAATATTTCTTTTGTCTTGCTTGTGAGCCGCCCAGAGTCCCAAGGGAGTGGGCGGCATACAAATTTTATTAAATTCAAACTCAAACTATTCTATTCTAATACTTACATTTAACATAACCCATAACAAAGTAACTCATGGCAATAGCACTTAGACTTTTACAAAGCTTTACAGCCCTGTGTAAGTGGTTTACAGAGTCAGCATATTGCCCCCAACAAGCTGGATCATCATTTTACTGACCTCGGAAGGATGGAAAGCTGAGTCAACTTTGAGCCTGGTGAGATTCTAACTGCAAAACTGCTTTGCCTGCAGTACTGTATTCTAACCATGGCTCCACCATGGCTCATAACAACTCAGATATATTGCAATTCTTAGCTAAACGGTTTCAGGATGTGTGAATATGTGTTTTATTTTTACAGCAGAAGTCCTCTTAGGGGTGATTGTCTGGATCCTTGAGATATTCTCCTTTCAGATGTGAGTCTAGGAAGTCAGTAATTATTCTTACCCATTACTTTGTGGACAAGACAGGTTGGGCCCAATCACTTAAACATCATGACAGATTTGGCTTAGGATATACAATTCCAATCACTGATATTTCATATTTCTTTACTAAGAGAGAAACTATTTCCTATTTTTCAAATGCTTAGAATGCCTTATACCAAATAGTTCATTTAGTAGAATTAGTAAAATGAAATTCAACTGAGAATTCTCTTACAGGCCCATCTGTACTTGTCCCACCGTGTTCATAGTCGTGCCAGTGAAGAGCCTGCAAAACAAAATATATGAGTTGTGTTCCAATTTTCTTTTGTTGGGTATAAGATCAGGCCGAAGCTGACATTCTTCAAGATGAAGCAAGCATGGAAACAGGATGGCCAAGAAAAGCTCCTTTAGGGAAAATAGTTAAGATGGAACAAAGTTGCTAAAGAAACAAAGGGAAAAATGTCACCTGAACCAGACAAAAGAAGTTGAACTTGAGCACATAGGAAACCCCTTCACAAATCCTATGTGCAGCTATCAGACTTCTAAGTCAACAATGCAATGACTTTTGGAGATAGTTGGGTCCCATAGACGGCCTACTCTGGGAGTCATCTTTCAATCTGGACTTAGCGGCTTCCATCTCTCTGACTAGTGTCTGTGAGCCTAGGACATGGGCAAGTGTGGGTGTGGGTGTGGCTGGATGGGTTGGTGTGCCCCATCCCAACAACCTGGCCAATGATGATGGGTGATACAATGGAATTCTCAGAGCTTGGGAAAGTGGATGGATGATTCCAAAATTTTGAAGAGCATGAAGAGATGGGACATTCCTTTCATAGCTATAAACAGATAGGGCCACCTTGCCCACAAAGCTACCAAGATTGTGTAACCTGCCTCTTTTTTTCCCTCGCAATACACCTGATTAATTAACTTGTCACAATCAAGCTTTTTGATCGGGAGCTGCTTCTTGAGGCTTACAAGGGGGAAGAAATGGAAAAAAACAGCAACTAATGAGTGTGTCATTTTTTTAAAGTTATTTAAAACATAGTGGGGTTTGTATTTTTAGTATTATTCTTGCAATATGACAAGCAAAACTGCAGGAAGTGGGGACATGTCCATTTTGGGAACTCTTCCTTCTCTAAGAGAATCCTCTTTGTCTTGGAATATTTGTCAATAAACCATAAATTAATAGATCTTCCTGTCCCAGTAGCTTAATTGAGGTCGAGCATACCAAGGCACAAATGTAGAGCCATATTTGGTTATCACGACTCTTCTTGATTCTGATCATCTTGTCTCCTGAGGTTCTTCCATCACCTTGGCTACTTGTTAGGGTTATGATAATTTTCCAAAAAGAGGTTTGAAAACCATTGCTCTGTGTCATTTTTGCTGAGCTGGAGGGAATAAATATTCTAGCTGCTCATCCTCTCCCCTGCTTTACGTAAACACAGTCACTATACAAAGCTTTATATAATAATAATAACAGTAGACTTATATACCGCTTCATAGGGCTTTCAGCCCTCTCTAAGCGGTTTACAGAGTCAGCATATTGCCCCCAACAACAATCCGGGTCCTCATTTTACCCACCTCGGAAGGATGGAAGGCTGAGTCAACCCTGAGCCGGTGAGATTTGAACCGCTGAACTGCTGATCTAGCAGTCAGCCTGCAGTGCTGCATTTAACCACCGCGCCACCTTGGCTCATATAAAACTCAGGAAGATAGAAAAGACAGGCGTCTTCTATGGAGCATTGAATTATCAAGTCATTGCCGTTACTGGATGCCAAGAGGTTTTGTGTATGTGTGTCTGTTAATTACATATTAATTTTACTAGTTTTGGTGTAAATATTCTAATCCACCAGGAGTTTTGTTGGAATGTGTCTGTCAGTAAGAATGAAGATTAAGTAAGGAGGTACTGTACATAAGTACATGGTGACATGGTTATTGCAAAAATGCATAGCTTTCTTTACATTTGTTATATCCTTTCCTCACTGAAGATCCTTTCTAAAGGTTCCTTTCCAAAGAATTTTGGAAAGTCCAGCTGGGAAGAAAGGCTGCTAATAAGGAGAGATTTCCCCATGGTTCCATGCAGATATTCATGTGACAAGATACCAGGAAGAAACATTTTCTAGCAATAACATAGATGGAATTATATCTGTGACCTATAGTTAATAATTAAATAAAACTTAAAATAACAATTTTTAAGGAACGCAAGTCCTTGAGGACACCTACCGCTTTTATTTCATCAGCAGTTTTTCCTTTACAGCCAAGCAAGAGCAAGACTAATTCTATTTGTGCACCGAGTGTAGATATAAGACAATTTCCCCCAGGTTTCTCGTGAAGTAGCCTTTTGAAAAGTTCCAGACCAAATTTCTGATTAGCGACAACAAACGGTTTCATGGTGGAGCTATTAGTACCTGCAACAATAAAGAAATGAGATCAATAGTTTGACATTTGTTGTTTTTTTCCCTTTGTACAAGAGAGCAATGGAAAAATGAAAAATACATTTTCATAGCTTAGTCCTTCCCCTTTCTTTGTCCATATTCACACCAGTGGTGGGTTTCAAAAATTTCTGGAACCTCTTCTGTAGGTGTGGCCTGCTTTCCGGGTCCACTGGTGGAACCTCTTCTAACCGGTTCGGTAGATTTGACGACCAGGTTCTACTGAATAGGTGCAAGCCAGTAGGAACCCACCTCTGATTCACACTAATGTGAAAGGAGGAGGAGGAGGAGGAACCAAAGAGAGGCTTTTACCGGGCCTGCGCCCAACAGCCAGGACCGTCCTTGCGCCTCAAGCCACGTTTCTTCCTGCAATGTCCTTTGGGCAACTCGAGAGTTCTGCCTGACGCCCAAAGGAAGGCAACCTTTGTAGGAAGAAACGCAGCTTGAGGCTCTCTTCAGTTCCCTCCTCCTTCTCCTCCTTCCACAGCCTGTGCGACGCTGCTGCCGTAGGCCGAGAGCTGCCGCCGATGCTGCTGCACAGCTGAGGGAGGGAGAGTGAAAGCAGAGACAGGGCGCCAAGCTTTAGTTAAGGCAGGCAAGGGAAACTGCGAGCCGAAGGGAAGTCTTGCTGGGAAGACGCGGCAGCAGAGATTTAAAGGGCTCCCCCCTCCCCAGCCAGCCAGCCCAGCCAGCCCATTCCTCCCACCACCACCACTGTGTCCAACAGGCCAAGTTGCTGGGAGGAGAAAGTTTGGGCTGCAGAGCAGAGTTTGAACTGCTGAGTGATGTGCGGTGAGCTTCATGGCTGGTGAGGGTCCCGCTCTATGGCGGACGCGATGCCGGGGCTTCGGAGGGGCTTTTGCGCTTGCCTCACTGGCCATGAAGCTCACCGCACTTCACTGACTAAAACATATGAAGAACGGTTGCAGGAACTGGGTAGGTGTAGTTTAATAGAAAGAAGGACTAGAGGAGACATGATAGCAGGGTTCCAATATCTCAGGGGTTGCCACAAAGAAGAGGGAGTCAAGCTATTCTCCAAGGCACCTGAGAGTAGAACAAGAAGCAGTGGGTGGAAACAAATCAAGGAGAGAAGCAACTTAGAACTGAGGAGAAATTTCCTGACAGTTAGAACAATTAATCAGTGGAACAGAAGTTGCCTCCAGAAGTTGTGAATGCCCCAACACTGGAAGTCTTTAAGAAGATGTTGGATAGCCATTTCTCTGAAACGGTACAGGATTTCCTGCCTAGGCAGGGGGTTGGACTAGAAGACCTCCAAGGTCCCTTCCAACTCTGCTATAATAATAATAATCCTGATCCCCAGTGAAGCAATACAAAGCCCCTCTCTCCATTACTGTTATTCTGGCAAACAACAATTTGTTGACCACAAAAGAAAAGAGGATTTAAAAACACAGGTTCATGAGTCAGGAAAAAGATACCTTGATGTTCCCGCAGAGACCTGTCCTCGCGTCTTACCTCTTTCCTGTATTCAGCCTTGATGCAAAAGGGAAGGTTCCCCAAAGCTTCCTCACTTCAGATGTGATGCCGCGATCTGAGGCTGCCAGTGAGCGAGATGCCTTCAACAGTGAAGTGCAGGTATTTATAATGAACTCCTTCAACGCCCACCTCTGTTTACACAACGTTTGCATTTCTAATCTGCAGCAATTAGACTAAATCAAAATGCATGAGGAAAAGAGCATGCTGTGCAAGCTGGACATTTGTAATTATATAAACTAATTAGCATAGATTCCTACTTACGCTGCATATTTAATATGGGTATTATGAAGTTTACTTACATATTCAGTAGATGCCATGGAGAGCAGAACTTCAAAAGCTGGTACTTTTTTTAATAAAAAAAATTGAAAATGCTTGGGTAATGCCAGGCCCTCCTGAGACGGTAACTATCTTGTTTACTTGTTTGTTTGTTCAATTCCTAAGGCCTCTTATCTCTGTCAGTGATTCTGGGTGGCTTACAATTCAGAAAATATATTATGATTAAAAATTTTATATATATATATATGTATGTATGTATGTATGTATGTATGTATGTATGTATGTATGTATATATATATATAAAATTACAGGCTCAATTCCCAGTAAGGGTATGGCTAGCTGATGAGAGCTAAATAGCTTGAAATAGATCTATACTAGTCTCCCTTTATTTATTTATCAGCACAAATACAACACACACACACACACACACACACACACATATATATATATATTTAGTGTCACAACCCCTGGTAAGCCCCAATTATGGGAGGAAGCTAACTGCTTCCATCATCTGTCAATCGGCTCATCACAAGAGTCCATCATGACAGAAACCCAATATTTTTACTGTTGCCTTTGTTATATATGTGTTTTTTTTAATTTGTGCTGATAAATAAATAAAGGGAGACTAGTATAGATCTATTTCAAGCTATTTAGCTCTCATCAGCTAGCCGTACCCTTACTGGGATTCGAACCTGTGCTGTATTGCATCTTAGGCAAACGTCTTAGCCATTAAGCCACAGGTCTCCTCCTTATCAGCTGAAGCCAGGGAAGAAGGTATATATTTAGTGTCACAACCCCTGCTAGGCCCAATTATGGGAGGAAGCTAACTGCTTCCATCATCTGTCAATCGGCTCGTCACAAGAGTCCATCACGACAGAAACCCAATATTTTTATTGTTGCCTTTGTTATATTTGTGTTTTATTTATGCTGATAAATAAATTTTGTGCCTCCTCCCTTAATTAACCCAACACTGGGTTAAGGTTTCATGGGCCAAGGTTGTATATGGAGGAAAGTATGAGTGAAAGAGGCATTAAGGTTATGGGAGAGTAGTGACTCTTATGGTTCTATAGGAGCATTTAGAATTGAGGAAGGAAATTAATGGTAAGCCCATACAGATGTTACTAGAGTGATATCATTGACCACAACATCCATTTCCTTCCCATGCTGCACCACGCTATACTTCTACAGCTTCAACTGATATCTAATTAGCGGAAGGGAGTAGTACTTTGTGGAATTGTTGGTATATTTACTATGGTTTTTTTTAAAAAAATTAAAAACTTCTACATTACCAGATCATCCAAACTTCTCTTTATTCAACTACCTCAATTTAGTGCATTTGACTCTTGATGGTGTATACCTTTTGAGGGAGAGGGCTGAGACTTTGCTTCAGACATTAAGTGGCACTGACTTTCCTTTCTGAAAGCCGGGGGAACATTTTTCAAGCGTATAAAGCCCTCCACAGTTCTGCATAGGTCCTGGCTTCTAAATCCTAAGCTCCATTTTCAGACAACCAAGGGGTAACCCAGGGGGAATGTTAACATTCGTTTTGTGGATGTACTCATTCACGGAGGCTTCTTTTCTTTTGTGTCCAGGGTAAGTAAGAATAGCCCCAGAGCTGCGGTGCACCAAGAGGCCCGAGTCACCAAGGTTTCTTTCCCTGGTCTCTCTCCCTGCAGCACTCCCAGAACTCATACCTGGTCTGTGCTGGGTTTCCCCCACCTGCTATGGTAATCCTGTGCTCCTTATGTGGGATTCCTTCTGCTTCCCATTACATGACATAGCATCTTACAACAGCAACTGTTGTGGCCCAGCAGGAGCCGTTGGAGCTGCCACCAGACTCCGACAGTGAGGGGTTCTATGAGTCGGCTCTGGAGGATGTGGAGGACCCTGGGCAGGGTTCCGACTCCGAGCAGGGCGGAGAGAGGCTGGTTGGCCACCAGGAGGCACCTGAGCCTTGGACCAGTGGGGAAGAGACAAGGGAGTGTGATCCTGACGTCATGCAGTGGAGCAGTTGGGACGAGACAAGGGAGTTGGTCCTGGATGCCCGGCAACGGAGAGCTAATAGGCGTAAAGAACAGTTACGCAGTTACAGGAGATAATTGCACTCAGCTGGTAGTAATTAGGCTCCTCTCAAGACTATAAAAGGAATGATTGTGCACACGCCCCTTTTGCAGGAATCAACGTATTTACTAGAGCCGGAGAACTCTCGTGGCTAGCTTGGCAGGCTGGATTGCTGCCAAGGTTAGTCTGTGTCTTAATAAATCCTTGAAGTATCTTTGTCTCGGCGTGTGTGAAAAGGGGGGGGGTCAGAACAAGCCACCATACATGCCATAATTGTGGTCACTGAGTCATATGGTCACGTAAGGTCACGCTTTACAACTGCATTGAAATCCCAATCCCAACTGCAGTCATAAATCAAGGACTACTTGCACAGCCAATGCAAAGGACAGTAGGAATTATGATTCAGCAATATCTGGAAGTTCTTTGGTTCATTGTCCTCTGTCTGTTACGGTTCTGGTCAGATTGTGGATATTGGAGCCTACAGTGAATATTTGGAGCAACTCAAATGGGAAGTGGGAGGGTGAGATAACCAAATAGGCAGGACCTAGATATGGGGACAAAGGTTGCTTCTTTAGAAGAGTTTTGGAAGTGCAGAATTAAATATGAATAACAAATAAATCTGAGACCATTTGATGTACTGTATATGTTTATTCAGATATTATTGTAGTTTTATTCTCAAGAGATCACAAAGTATCTTTAGCCTAGACAGAGACAGGATCAGAATAAAACTAACTTGAAACATCAGTAGTCATCCTAAGCGATAGGCAAGCCAAAATGTCTCTGTACTGATTTTTAGTTATGAATGGAAGACAAAAGCAGTTTACTATGTACTCAAGTTTAAATTTTATAATCAGAAAACGGAAAGCAAGTCATCCATTGAAGCTTATACATTCAGAAACAACAGCAAGTTTAGTAGTGGGTTTTACCGCACTCTTCAATTGAAACCATTGGTTTCTTCTGTTTTAATTTAACAGAATGCATATCTCACACTTCTTCCATCACAGGTCTATTGTGTATATATATCAATATTAGCTAATTAATTATTGGGACATTGATGAGATCCAGGCCTGCTTTATGAGATTTCAAACTTTGTACGGGATATTTCTATTGTAAAAAAAAAAAAAAAAAAACCACATTATCAACCCCAAAGAGGTTGTAAGCAGGGGTTACTGCCGATTTGTAACCTGCGTGCAGCAATTCACAGAACAATTTACAGTGAACTGCGCACGTGCAGTCACTAAAATCCAAAATGGTGGCGATCAAGCGGCAGCAAGGGAACTGATTCGGGTGTGTGGCAGGCGTGGGTCGCTGTCGGTTCTGAGATCCAGGCCTGAATTCCACCACCGGTTCGGCCGAACCGGCAGCAACCCAAAACTCTGGTTGTAAGGTTCTCTGCTTGAGGCTTAATTTGTGGAAGTTGGTTCTAGGAGTCACTAACCCCCCCCCTCCATTTCCTTTATTTCTTTATGTCATCTCTCTATAGTTAAGGGCCCTGTGCCACAAGGACACAGAGATTTGTATACTTTGGATTCACACACACACATCAATGTGAAGGGGAGCTTCATTTCATTTATTGAATTTCTATGCTGCCCAATCCCGAAGGACTCCGGGCGGCTTACAGAAATGAAAAAATTAAAAGAATTTTAAAAACAATGGGACACAACAAAGTTAAAAAAGGAACACAACAAACACCCAATCAGGAGGGGGATGGACCTCAATCAAGGGTCAACAGCCCCCAGGCCTGCCGGAAAAAAGCCAGGTTTTAATAGCTTTACCGTAAGGCCATGAGAGTGGGTAGGGCCCGGATCTCTGGGGCAGCTCGTTCCATAGGGCCAGAGCGGCAACAGAGAAGGCCCTACCCCTAGGCGTCGCCAGCCGGCATTGTCCCGCTGAAGGCACCCGGAAGAAGGCCCATCCTGTGCGATCTTATTGGTCTAAAGGGAGAAGACGGTCTCGCAGGTATCCGGTCCTAGGCCGTGTAGGGCTTTAAAGCTGATAACCTTGAGCTTCAAGGCTCAATAAGCAAATAAAAACTGTAACCTCACAATTTGCTCTTTCTTAAGAGAGGAAATAACTTGTTAGCCAAGTTGAGAAGAGAATTTGGAATTCAGAAGTCTTGGTCACTTACAACAGAGAGAAATATGCATTTTAATATCTCAGCCCCTGGTATTTACGGTGAGAAAAATTTGCCAGCAAAAAAGAATGCTGTTGGTGGCATTATGTCTTATAAAGAACAAAAAAGGGTGATTCGCATTAAACTCGGGAATGATTTGTGCACTTACAGGAATTACAACTACACCAGTAGCAGCAGCTACTTCGGTACCTTCTTCATTCACTTCATATAAGCTTTATGATAAACCTGAGATATAACCAGATCCCTACTCCCAGCTATGCCAGATAAATCAGCTTTGTCTGACTTAAACACATCCTCCATTCCCATTTTACTTAAAGTAGAACCGAGCGAATATCTTTCTTCCACCTTGAATTTGGCAGGGAAACCCTGATCGATGTGTTCGGCATGCCTGTCGAACTGGTCCACTCTTGAAATTTTTCATAAGTGAGTTGCCATCGCAATCTGTCGGGTAAAGGGGAGCCAAGGTGGCGCAGTGGTTAAATGCAGCACTGCAGGCTACTGCTAGATCAGCAGTTCAGCGGTTCAAATCTCACCGGCTCAGGGTTGACTCAGCCTTCCATCCTTCCGAGGTGGGTAAAATGAGGACCCAGATTGTTGGGGGCAATATGCTGACTCTCTGTAAACCGCTTAGAGAGGCCTGAAAGGCCTATGAAGCGGTATATAAGTCTACTGCTATTGCTATTGCGTGTACATGGATGAAAAAGATATTTGGAAAAAGGGAATTAAGAAAGACTAAAATATGACTTCCTGTTTACTTCCCGTTATAGCATTATTCCTTCATAATAAGTAAACAGCAAATATATCTGCAAAAATATTTCTTTCTTTAAAAAAACCAAAAACAATTTGCAGGATGGTTTTAAAGAAGGGAGCTTCAAGACACCTAGCAGCACAAGCCAAATCTAAAATGAATATTTCGGTTCTGGAATCCTTATTGTAATGCCTGGGGGATGGAAAATCTGTCTCCAAAACTATGGACAAACATCTATCAGAGCAAGCCAAGCTCCAAAAACTGAAAAATCCCTGCCCTAATTGCTTTCTTTCTCACTGAAGTTTGGGAGCCAAGAATTGCCTACATCTGTTGGGAAGCGTGGCTTTTTAAAAACTTTGTTCTTAAACTGCATTCAAAATATGGACTGTTTTGTGTGTGTGTGTATGTGTGTGTGTGTACGTGCGTGCGTGTGTGTATGAAATATATATAACTATATTTCCTGTGGAGAAAGAGAAAAAGAAAACGTGAAGTGTCAGAAGCCATAGGCTCACAGCAGGGGTGGGTTTCTCGCCCCGTTCCAACCGGTTCGGTTGGAACGGGGCCAGTGGCGGTCCTCACGCACACGTGCACGCGCGCGGCGCATGCATGCGTACTAGTGTCTGTGCGATGCTCCAGCTGCTCCTGGAGGATCGCGCAGGCGCTGTATGTGTCCTGCGCATGTGTGGAAGTGCAGAACTCGTCAAAACCGGGTAAGGAGCGCAGGCGCGCGGGGTGGGGCCCTTCGCCGTTCCCGGTTTGCAGGGACCACCGCAAAGCGGTTGAAACCACCCCTGGCTCATAGCCTTCTGCCTGGGTCAAAGCTGAAGTTTGAAAATGTATGCTTTTGAGTTTTGCTTGGAAATTGTTTGGATGGTATGTGAACAGGCAAACAGTTTCTGAAGATTAATGCTGTTGGCCTTCAGAAAAGTCTTCTCTGAGCACTGTCCCTGAAGAGCTTTCTTTAAGCCAATGAAATAGGATTAACTTCTAGATTTGGATGACAAACTCCAGCTAGTCAAAGGCAGAAGGAAAAAAAAAAAATTGTCAAAAATCCTCATTCGGAGGCAGGCGGAAGGGACATGAAGAAGACGATGGAGGGCTGTTGCATGATAAGCAAAAATAGCTACTAAACAACTGAATTTTTAAACACTGGTCGAAATACTTGCAAAGCTTTTCTGCAATATTCAATTCTATCCTCAGAAAATGATCCAGGAATGAAAATTGGTCATAAATAAGCCTGCTTCTGCTCCCTAGCTCCAAAATTGTGCCAATATTAATGGCTAGTTTGCCTGATATGGAAAAGCAGTGGAAAAATAGTCGACTGGAATTGGAGAGACCTGAGTTCAATGGTCACATTCACCCCAGTGTACCTCAGTGGGAGTCTGTCTGTCTGTCTGCCTGTCCTCTGTATGAAAGTATGAAAGTATGAAAGTATGTATGTATGTATGTATGTATGTATGTATGTATGTATGTATGTATGTATCAGTGGTGGGATTCAGCAGTTCGCACTATCGGTAGAACCGGTTCGTCAAATCTACCGAACCGGTTAGAAGAGGTTCCACCAGTGGACCCGGAAAGCAGGCCACACCTACAGAAGAGGTTCCAAAAAATTTTGAAACCCACCACTGGTCCTTGGATATGATTATTCTACGCTATCATGCTCCTAGTTATAAACCTCAGTGCCTCTGTGAAAGGTAAGGATGACGACTGCGTTTGTGGGTGCAATCAGAACATTGCGTGTGTTGAAGTTGTTTTAACGCAAACCAAAGATGCCTTTTAAAAAACAGGTTTACATCCTATTCTTATGGATGCCAGTGCTGTGTGTGAGGTAATTTAAGGTGGTTCTGACAAGTGTCGTCGGCATCTTCATATCCGGACACATGGGCAGCAAGCCACTCCCATCTGGTCACATGGGCGGCAAGCCACTCCAACAAGGAGGCCACACCCACAGAGTAGGTTCGAACAATGTTTGAAACCCACCACTGGTATGTATGTATGTATGTATGTATGTATGTATGTATGTATGTATGTATGTATGTATGTATCATGGTGGGATTCAGCCAGTTCGCACCACTTCGGGAGAACCGGTTGTTAACTTTCTAGGCAGTTTGGTGAAATGGTTGTTGGAAGAAATCATCAGGGCAGAGAAGCGGTTGTTAAATTATTTGAATCCCACCACTGGTGTGTGTGTGTGTGTGTGTGGTGTGTGTTTGTGTTTGTCAAAATAAGAAATGAATGAGAAAAAAAATAGGGAATGAGAAAATGAATGAGAAAAAAATCATAATTAACATTTGGGAACCACTTAAGAATATGTAATCCGAGGCCTTTCTTAGCAATAAAATTATTCCAACGATGCATAGCAAGTTCATTTGAATCTCTTTCTGAATGATTTCAGAACTCAGATTACCTCTTTTGTGGTTCCATTCTCGTCCGGTAGAAGGATGACCATACCTAGCTCTTTCTTGTCATAGGGAATCTCAGGACTTCCATTGGTGGGTTTGTTATTTTTAGCATAATTAAATCTGCCCATTGAAACCATCATTGCACTTTTTTGCGGGCTCCTATAACGAATAAAGTAATGCTTACATAAAGCAATATAACGTGAGAAATCATAACATGAATACTGATTGCAATTGCAGCTATAATAACAGATTCCCATTTCAGATCCTATTGGTGCAGGACAAAGCTCATTGTATAAACAAGGATTTTATGGTTCCCAAATGTTCACAAAATGGTTATTTTTAGTTGTTTAATTCATTGTGCAGCAACTGATACATTTTCATTCTCATGGGTTTTTCAGGAACTATACCTTACTGGTCCAAAAGTCTGCTTCTTGTGTGTGCTTGGGATTAAATTCCGTCTTCCACTTCCTTTGAAATATATAGCATTACCAAGACTAATTGCAGTAGCTTTGGAAGTGAGTCATCAGGAAGCAGATCCTTAATTTACCTTTTAAAAAAGTAATAACATTAAAAATGTTTCGGTAAGAGACAGATGTTTATCAACAATACATGCCTTTCTACAACACATTTTTTTGAGTAAGAATACCGAAAAAAGAATTAAAAAAGGATTAAAACAAGCTGAAATCTTTTCTACCTTTATAAATTTTAAAGTTTGATGGGTACAAAAACTTTCTCCTAAAGTTAGAGGATCAGTGAAAGGGTGAAATGGTATCTGTTCGGGCTGGTTCGCCCAAACCCGTAGTAAAAAATGCTTTAAAAAAGTAGAAACTCAGCTGTGCACAATGAACTGTGTGACAATCAGCTGTGCTTTTAAAAAAAAACTTATTTAAAGCATTTTTACGACCTATTCGCCCAAACCCGTAGTAAAAAATGCTTTAAAAAAGTAAAAAAAAAAAAGTTCTGATGATCAAGTGTGTGACCATCAGACTGTGCCTGATTGTCTGTGAGGTTCCTGCTTGGTGCAGGGGGCATTTTGTATGAAGTCCAGCTGCTTGTACATTGTGTGTGAGTGAGTTGTGCAGCCATTCCCCGCACGGTCACATGACACCAAGCCACGCCCACCAAGCGATGCCCACAGAACCGGTAGGGAAATTTTTTGAATTCACCACTGAAACCTATGGTTTCTTACCATTTGGTTGACTTTCAACCCAGGAGTTAATTTTCTTTCTAACTTCCTCCGTGGCATTCACAATGTCAAACAGTTTCCAATTCTGCATGATAAAGCTCCTTAATGCACTCCATGTATTGCTGCACAGAATGAAAAAAAAAAAGTATCCGCATATTATTCCCTTATTATTATCATATATACTCAGTAGTTGGTACTGGTTATTTGCCAAATTGGACCTAACCAACTCTGAATGATGCTCAAAATGTTAATTAGGATCCAAATCAATATGGCATGCTGAGAAGTTGAAAATAATCTGAGAAAACTACATTGTGTTTACAAAACTGCATTGATGTCTTGCGTGCAGCTCCAAGAAACATCAGTGCTAATGTGATCCCTCTTTCGACCACTCATTATTTTAAATATTTAATAATAGAACATGGAAATTCTCAGTGAAAAGGAAGGGGGGACAAGATTTTGTCCCAGTAACCCCAAACATCTAATTTGGCTATCTACACTTACTTCTAAGGATGGAGAATAAAGTTTACTTGTACCCTGAATAGATCAGAATTTCACATAGAGTGAAAAGGATGGGAAGTTTTTTGCTCACCTGGAGAAATTCGTGAGTGTTCGATCCATACAGCCGATTGGCTGTGCTCATGTATAACTTTAGCAGGTTGGTTAATGGCTGATAGGAGTTCCTTGAACTGTTTGTGCGGTCCCCCAGGTTTGTCACACTGAGCCTTCAAAAACCAAAGACAGGACATTACATTCATAGGCACACATTTGGCCACTATTCCAAGACATTTACAACCAAATGCTGATGCACATACCACACCCCTACATGTGTGGGTTTCTGTACTGCATATGTGTATATTAGTGGTGGGATTCAAAAGTTTTCATACTGGTTCTGTGGGGCATGGCTGGGTGAGTGTGGCATGGCTTGGAGTGGGCCTGGCTTGGTGGGTGTGGCATGGCTTGGTGGGCAGGGCGTGGCTTGGTGGGCATGGCTTGGTGGGCGTGGCTGGGGAAGGATACTGTAAAATCCCCAATTCCCACTCGATCAGCTGGACTTGGGAGGGCAGAGAATAGATGGGGCGTGGCCATCCAGAGGTGGTTTTCACCTGTTTTCCAAACTACCAAAAATTTCCGCTACACGCGTCTCCAGAACTGGTCAGAACCTCTGAATACCACCTCTGGTGTATTGCGCATATACACATGTGTGCTTGTGTGTAAATTTGTGATAAAATGAAATTTAATGAACATTTTCTTACAGGCAAGTTTGTCAATGTCCTGGACTGCTGTGATTTATCAAAATGAAGGACCTGCAAACAAACAGATTGGAGGTTGTGAACTATGTCGCTATTTCTTCTGTCATGATTCAATTCCTTGGAAACTCCTAGAAAAATGCATCCTTTTTTTTCCAGTGCCCAGGAGAACATGGAAGAGTGATTCTAATACCACATAGGCCAACATTCTTTCACCAGATATTGTCCAATTGTTTGAGTCGTAATCTCTACCACCCCAATTCATCTGACTTATCAGCAATATCAATATCAATAGCATTTACAGGTTGGGGAGAGAAGCCTAGTGTAAGGGAGTCTGAGAAAAATTAAAATAAAATAAACAGAATAAAATTTATGACTTATTTTTCTGAATTTCTTTTTAGAAATGTCACTTTAGCGAATCAATTACAGTTATGAGTTCTTGGATTTGCCTTCACTTTACGTACTCCTTGATTTCCTTATGCTAACTCTCAACCTTCTCTGAATGGAGAGTGGACAGCTTTCTCAAAAGGAGAGTCATAAGTAGAAAATACTTCTGATTATCAGGAAGATTCCTACTTTTCCCATTTCAGCAGCAGTTTTAACCTCTGGCAACCATAATAGACCATAGCTAAAGCCACTGAGATACTCAACGGAGAGAAAAAAGATGTTTTTGTTGGGATTGGATTTTCCTTCCATCATTTTTAAGAAGTCCAAATGAAGTTGGTGTTTGCTTCAGCAAGACTGGCCCATGGTAGAATGAGTACCTAGAAAAATTTGCAATCATTGTAGATGGTTTCTCTAACTTTATTTAGTACTATATAGTACTTAATGTGATTAAATCTTGTGAAATGATTGAAGGAGGAAAGAAAGAACAACTACCCATAATTAACCAGTAATGCTGTTCTCCCACTGCATAAATACAGCAACTGTGATTTCAAAGAATTTTTGTATGGCTTAGCATGGTGAATGATCTCAACCAATTGAGAATTAACCATATTTTTTTGGAGTATAAGGCACACACCTTTCCCCCCCCCACCCAAAGAGGGTGAAAATCTGGGTGCATCTTATACCGAAGGTAGTCCCACCCACTCTCTGGCCCCCACCTGCAAGTGGCCCAGATCGCAGTGCAGAATTGCAGCACAAAAAACACTTTCCTCCCCGATTTCGGTGGAGGCCAAAAAAGTGGCTAACTGCCTGAAAAACACCATTTCAGGAGACGGGGATTGCCAAGCATCCCTCCCTCATGCTGTGGAGGCAGCAGCGGTGAGGGTGCTGCTTGGAACCTGCCGAAACTGCCTGCCCCCCCACATTTTCATGAGTTTAGTTAGTTTAGGTTTAGTTTTATTGATCTTGTATGCCGCCCACATCCCGAAGGACCTCCGGGCGGCTTACAATAAAACAGGGAGGGGGATAATACACAAAACAACATATTAAAATATACAACAGTCACAATTTCCGAGGGGCTGGATATTTCGAGAGCCCCCGGCCTGCTGAAGCAGCCAGGACTTAACGGCTTTGCGGAAGGCCGGGAAGGTAGTAAGGGTCCGGATCTCCATGGGGAGTCATTCCAGAGGGCTGGAGCTGCGACAAAGAAGGCTCTCCCCCGGGGAGTCCGCCAGCTGACATTGGTTGGCAGATGGAATCCGGAGGAGACCTAACCTGTGTGATCGAATCGGTCTATGTGAGGTGATCGCAGGAGGCGGTCTCTCAGGTACCCAGGTCCGATGCCATGAGGGTAATTTTATCAGGGAATCCGGCCAATGGGCGGTGGCTGGAAAGCGGGGATGTTTGCTTTTGGAACTCTTGCTCAGCTCCCGGGCATGGAGAGGGCTTAGACGGTTTGTTTTAAAACGGATAAAAAGATCTGTGCTGCTCGTATCAAAATCCGAGTGGAAGTGAGGACGCTGCTCCCCCTGATGCGGTAGGCAGAGGCAGAATTCTTTTTTTCTTGTCTCTCCCCCTCCCCCACCCCAAATTAATGCATCTTATATTCCGGTGCGTCGTATACTCCAAAAATATGGTATGTTCATCTGTTGTCACACTAAGTTGTAAATGTGAAATAAGGTTACAGGGATGAATCTTTAAAGTTGAGCAACATGTTCCTGTATTTGGGGTCATTAATAGAAAGGAGACATTGAAGAGTCAGTTCTAAACACAGTTTGCATCTGAAGAATTGAGCACTGTTGTCCACAATCACAATTTGGTCATTGGGTTTGAACTAGCAAGTTACCCTTGTTTAAATCCTTTTTAACTTTAAAAAAGATACACGATTTCCTTTCAATTTTAGTAGCAATCATTGTTGATGCTATAAGTATTCTTCCAGAACTTAGAAAGGTTTTTTTTTAAATAAAAAAATAAAAAAAATGGAAAATGAAATCATTGACCTTGCTCATTGTAGGAATCCTGTGGAAATGGAAGATGCAACTTGTGTCTTACTATAACATGAATTTAGGAAGAATCACATTGCCTATTGCCGAGTGCTCCATAATTCATGGATGTACAATCACATCATCTCCCCAAGGGAGCAGTTTACACTCAAGTAACATTCAAGTCAAGTCAACCAATCAATCAATTATGCTGTGTATTTTCGTCACTTACTTCAATCTCATCACAACCATTACCATGATATATATAAAGGTAAAGGTTCCCCTTGCACATATGTGCTAGTTGTTCCCGACTCTAGGAGGTAGTGCTCATCTCCATTTCAAAGTCCGAAGGAGCCAGCGCTGTCTGAAGACATCTCCATGGTCATGTAGCCATGGTGGAGGGCACACGGAACGCTGTTACCTTCCCACCAAAGGTGGCCCCTATTTTTCTACTTGCATTTTTATGTGCTTTCAAACTGCCAGTGTTGGCAGAAGCTGGAACAAGTAACGGGAGCTCCCTCCGTTACGTGAAGCTAGGGATTTGAACTGCTGAACTGCCGACCTTTCTGATTGATAAGCTCAGTGTCTTAGCCACTGAGCCACCATGTCCCTCCCTCCATATGCATGCATGCATGCATACATACATACATACACATACACATCAATAAAATATAAATATAAATGTAAATGTAAATGTAAATAGAAATAGAAATGTAAATAGACAATAGAAATAGAAATAGAAATAGAAAATAATTATAGGATAAGTATAAGTATAAAGTACAAGTACAAGTACAAGTACAAGTACAAGTACAAGTAGAAATAGAAATAGAAATAGAAATAGAAATAGAAATAGAAATACACATCATATACACATACACATACACATACATATACATACATACACACACACACACACACACAAACGGTTACCTATACAATTGAAAGATGGATGAAAAGCGGGTCTCACCTCACTTATTTTGGTCCAAGGGAACAGCAAATCTGTTACCAGATCTGGAATGGAAACAAAAAGAATTCTGTCCCTCTTTTTATTTTACTATATAGTCACCACCCTTCCCTCTACTTTCCTGGCACTTGGTTGAGAATAGATGTAGAAATAATAGGCTTTTGAAAGTCCTTCTGATTATTATTTTTTTAAGTTCTTCATTTCACAATAAATCTTGGCTGAATAATCCCGATATTGCTTATAAGATGTTCAACTTTGTCTTGGGACACGATTAGCTAATTCCCAAACTGGAATCCCTCATGTTATTTTGGCTTTGAAACTGCCTTTGGTGACCACAACCTGATTTATAATGGAAGGGCAAATCAGCATGCTCGCTTGCCTTGCTGAGGAACCCAAAGGACAAATGATTTGGTTTTATCATCATTTTTTTTTCTTATACATTGATTGGTACAAAAAAAAAAAAAAGAAATGAATGGAAAAACACTACTTCGAAATGCCAATGGAAATGGGCCTGGAAATCATAATGGAATATGCTATCAAGAGGGCAAGATAGTGAGATATTGGAACATTTTCATTTTAATGTTTAAATACTTTACATCATGCAGTCAGTTTACAACCATCTGAAAGTAAAAGGTAAAGATTCCCCTCGCACATATGTGCTAGTTGTTCCCGACTCTAGGGGGCGGTGCTCATCTCCGTTTCAAAGCCGAAGAGCCAGTGCTGTCTCCGTGGTCATGTGGATGGCATGGCTAAATGCCGAGAGGCGCACGGAACGCTGTTACCTTCCCACCAAAGTGGTCCCCTATTTTTCTACTTGCATTTTTAACGGGCTTTCAAAGTGCTAGGTTGGCAGAAGCTGGGACAAGTATAATGGGAGCTCACTCCATTATGTGGCACTAGGGGATTCAAACCACTGAACTGCCGACCTTTTGATTGACAAGATCAGCATCTTAGCCACTGAGCCACATCATCCCCATTATCTAACTAGCTAGATAAGGGGGAAAAACTCCACAAAAAACCCTTTAATGTTGTGATGTTTAATAAATTTATGGCAACCCAATCCCGAAGGACTCCGGGCGGCTTACACAACACATTTAAGAAATAGAAGTTAAAGCACAAAAACATAGATTAAAAAGACCACAACATACACCCAGTCTGATCGGGCTGGAACTCAATCGTGAGTTCAACAGCCCAGGGCCTGCCGGAATAGCCAGGGTCTTAAGAGCCTTTCGGAAGGCCATGAGAGTGGGTAGGGTCCAGATCTCTGGGGGTAGCTCATTCCATAGGGTTGGAGCGGCTACAGAGAAGGCCTCCCCCGGGTAGTTGCCAGCCGACATTGTCTGGCTGACGGCACCCGGAGAAGGCCCTCCCTGTGCGATTTTATCGGTTCGTTGGGAAGTATGTGGCAGAAGACGGTCTCTGCAGATATCCGGGTCCTAGGCCATGTAGGGCTTTAAAGGTGATTAATTTCCCATTTTGTCTAAACTAGGAAACAAGATAGTCTGCCAAAACCAGGATTAGTTTCAACCATTTTCAAGTCAGAATTTATATTCTGCATTACTACAAAGCTGGAAATTCTGTTTTTGCAGTTGCAATGAAGTGAAGTTTCCTAGAGAGCCAATATTACTGGAACTGGAAGTTGGAAGTTGTTGAACAGATTTATCCATTCAGAAAGCAAACCAAGAGAAGAGACCTGGACTCTTAATTTTGCTGTCTAGTGATATCTAAGAACATGTTTGTAACTGGTTTTGTTTTTCGGCTAAAATACTACTGATATGTTTCACTTATGAGATGGTACTAACTGCTTAATCTGTCATTTTTATTATCTTTAAAAAAACTCATATGGATTATATGTTGACAAGCATTACTGGGTGGAAGATGTTAAAACTTTTGGAAAATAAATGCAGAAATTGTACTTAGAAACCTGGAACTAATCACTTAATATTCTTTTTAGAACTTATTCCGTGAGAAATGAAGAATGCGTTATTTTACAGTGGAAAAAATAGCAAGCCGGGAAAAACTAAACAGAACTGGTTCTAAATTTTGGGCTTAATTGAAGTTGCAAAGGTGTGATCTCACTCCTAAAGTGGATGAGAGGCAAAATAGCCAATTGGGAAGCATACAGGTAGAGCTCAATGTTGTTGTTGTTAGTTGCGAAGTTGTATCCAAACCATCACGATCCCATGGACAACTTCCTCCAGGCCTTCCTGTCCTCTACCATCCTCTGGAGTCCATTTAAGCTCACACCTACTGCTTTGGTGACTCCATCCAGCCCCCACATTTTCTGTCGTCCCCTTCTTCTTTTGCCCTCAATCTTTCCCAGCATTAGGCTCTTCTCCAGTGAGTCCTTCCTTTCATTAGGTGGCCAAAGTAACTGAGTTTCATCTTCAGGATCTGGCCTTCTAAAGAGCAGTCAGGGTTGATCTCCTCTAGGACTGACCGGTTTGATCGCCTTGCAGTCCAAGGGACTCGCAGGAGTCTTCTCCAGCGCCATAGTTCAAAGGCCTCCATTCTTTGGCACTCAGCCTTTCTTATGGTCCAACTTTCACAGCCATACGTTGCAACTGGGAAAATCATAGCCTTGACTATAAGCACTTTTGTTGGCAGGGTGATGTCTCTGCTTTTTTTAGTATGCTGTCTAGATTTGCCTTAGCTTTCCTCCCCTCTTTTAATTTCTTGGCTACAGTCCCCATCTGCGGTGACCTTGGACCCCAGGAAAATAAAATTTGTCACAACCTACATTTCTTCCCCATCAATTTGCCAGGAATTGAGAGGGCTGATGCCACGATCTTAGCTTTCTTAATGTTGAGTTTCAAGCCAACTTTTGCACTCTCCTTCTTCACCCGCATCAAAATTTCCTACCCTTGACAAGATAAAGTTATGAAAGGACAGAGATTTGTTTATTTATATTATTATAAAAGAATCCCATGAGTATGATCAGCTCCTGCAGTGAATAACAATGATAGCTTTGAAGACATTTTTTCAACCATCATTAGAGAAGAGGAAGGGAGGAAGCCACTTAAGATTGCCCCAACTTGATTCTTGATTCTATTTTGTATAAAAGGGGGAAGAGAAAGAAACTCTAGCGGGCTTTCTGTTATTATAGTTTGCAACAGTAGAGTTTTAGTAGTCCTTGTGATGGCTATTTCCTGACCTGGTCTACCTGATTTTTCCAGGTGTTCATGCCTTATGTTGGTATTGGAGGTAGAGTTGGGCAACCCAACTTTTATGTATAAAGGGAAGCCAGAGAAATAAAAGTTTGAGGTGTGAGTTAGCAGAAAAACTGTCAACATTGTTGAAAGAAGGAGGGCTATGTACAAATTTCTCTCCTGAGAAATAGCTTCCGGCTGAAATCAAACCAGCTTCCCATGGGCTCTGTTGAAATATATATTTTTAAGTTTTGCAAAGCTTCTAATGTTGTCATACAGGAACTCGTATTCATTTCTTCAAATGGTAGGTATTTAACAGCAACAATATAGATCCAATTCCCTGCAGACTGATGGGATGGATCAGCCACATAGCGAATGGGTTTGAAGAGATAAAAAATAAGTTTTTGCCAAGAGCTTCCTGAATCAGCAAAAGGCAGCTCCTATAAAACTCTGTTTATTATACTATTATTTTAAAAAACCCTCAATATAAATAGTTTGACTTTGACTTATGACCACAACCGAGCCCAAAATTTCTGTTGCTAAGTGAGTTTTGCCCCATTTTATGACCTTTCTTGCCACAGTTGTTAAGTGAATCACTGAAGTTGTTAAGTTAGTACACTGTAGTTAAGAGAATCTTGCTTCTCCATTGACTTTGATTGTCCGAAGGCCACAAAAGGTGATCACCTGACCCAGGAACACTGCCACTGTTATAAATATGAATCAATTCACTGAAATTGAAATGTAATAAATTTGTATGCCGCCCAATCCCATAGTACTCTGGGCGGCTTACAGAGACAAGATAAAAAAGTTAAAATTAAGAATAAAAACAATTTTTAAAATAACACACCCATCCATTCAGTCTAGGTGGGGCTGGACATTGATCAACAGCCCCAGGCCTGCCGGAACAGCCAGGTTTTGGTGGCTTTTCGGAAGGCCATGAGTGGAAAGGGTCCGGATCTCTACAGGTAGATCGTTCCACAGGGCCGGAGCAGCTACAGAGAAGGCCCTCCCCCGGGGGGCCGCCAGCTGGCATTGTCCGGTCGACGGCACCCGGAGGAGGCCCAACCTGTGAGATCTTGTTGGTTGTTGGGAGGTATGTGGCAGGAGGCAGTCTCTCAGATAGCCAGGTCCTAAACCATGTAGGGCTTTAAAAGTAATGACTAGCACCTTGAAGTGCGTTCGGAGACCAATAGGGAGCCAGTGCAGCTCGCGGAGGATGGGTGTAACATGGGTGTATCTAGGTACACCTAATATCGCTCGCGCGGCTGCATTCTGGACCAACTGTAGTCTCCGAACACTCTTCAGGGACAGCCCCATGTAGAGCTCATCAATAAAGTCTGGATTTTGATCATATGTCACGCGCTCATTTATGCCATAAGTGTGAAAAATGGTCATGTCACTTTTTCCAGTTCCGTTGTAACGTTGAACAGTCACTAAACAAACTGTTGTAAGCTTTATCAAAGCAACAACTTCTCAGTCTCTGTACGAATTGAAGGTTTCCTTGAAAAGTTAGTAGGAACTCACTGTTTCGACTAAGCCAGGATTCTACAAACTTGGCAACATTAAGATTTATGGATTTCAAATCTTAATGTTGAAGTTGAAGCTCACAGGTCTTAAAGCTGCCAAATTTGGAGATCCCCGCACTAAGTTATTCAAAGAGCAGGAGACAAAAGAGTTGAAAAAGCAGTTCCAAACAAGCAGGTATGAAACATATACTGTGGAATGTGGGTTTCATACCTGCTGTTTCCTAGTGACGAGAGAATACATACTGGTTCACGTCACAATATAGAAAATCATAATAGAAATAGAGGTTTTAATAGAAATAATATTTTAGGATCTTATGCAAAGCTTCAATACTCAAGTGTAGACACATCAAATTAAGCATAGATGTTTCTAACTGCAATAAAGTAATGGTTTGGTCTTAGGGTTGCCAAAGAACAAGCATAGTGACATTGTCGGCTGGCGGCTCCCCGAGGAAGGGCCTTCTCTGTAGCTGCACCGGCCTTGTGGAACGAGCTACCTGCAGAGATCTGGATCCTTACCACTCTCCCGGCCTTCTGTAAAGCAACCAAGACCTGGCTGTTCCGGCAGGCCTGGGGCTGTTGATTAATATCCAGCCCCACTTGATTGAATGGATGATAGATTAATTTTAATAATTGTATTTTTTAAATTTTTATATGTTTTTACTTTTGTTGTGAGCCGCCCAGAGTCCCAAGGGAGTGGGCAGCATACAAATCTTATTAAAGTTAAAGTCACCAAGATTTTATCACAATGGGAAAATAATAGCCTTCCTTATAAAGCAAAGGGACAAGACTGCTATTCTGACCTTGAGCATCCATACTTTTTTTAAAAATGTTCAAACACATTTTAAAGTATTTTCTAATGCTTTTAAGGCATGCCTCATTATTACTATCACTATTAATATTATACACAGGAGTTTCACATTTGAGAAAAACAACTGATGCATATTTTATGAACTACCATCAGAGTTCCTGGAACTAAAAAAAAAAAAGGTTTTTTCATGCTGGTTACTTTTGATCTTCTTCCCAGATAACAGTAGATCAGAAAAGATGACGAACCCTTATGCTCTAATAGCTTTGAGATTGAACTTCTCAACTTGGACAAATCAGAGCAAAGGTGGCATGTTTAACTCAGAAACCTCTTAACATTTTGCTCTAATTTAGGGGACATTTGGATTTTGCAGTTCAGAGACAAAGGGTCTGAAATTATTTCTTTCTTTCTTCAGTTGTTTTACACTGCTTTTACAACACTCACTTTGGTTAAGCGTCTGACCGATACAGGCAAAAATGAAAGCAACAAAATCTTCATCTATAGAAGTATGATCTTTTCTCAATTTATCTGCAAGCGCTCTATGAGACGTTCCTTTAGTTGATGGAGGTAAAGGTGAAGGTTCCCCCGCACACCGTGCTACTCATTTCGGGCTCCAGGGGGCGGTGCTCATCTCTGTTTCTAAGTTGACAAGCCAGCACTATCCAAAGACGTCTCTGTGGTGGGCATGGCGTGACTAAACGCTAAAGGCGCACGGGGCGCTGTTACCATCCCACCAAAGTGGTCCCTATTTTTCTACTTGCATTTTTTACATGCTTTTGAACTGCTAGGTTGGCAGAAGCTGGGACGAGTAACAGGAGCTCACTCCATTACGCGGCGCTAGGGATTCGAACAACTGAACTGCCGACCTTCTGATCAACTATCTCAGCATCTTAGCCACTGAGCCACTGTGTCCCTCGAAGCTATACATCTGTACGTAAATGCAGGTTTAATATTTGATGATTGAATCTCCCACACCCTCTTCTTCTTTTCACAGCAAGATACTCATGCCTGTGCTGTTAGTGATTCATTCTCCAACTATTCAATTACAGTCACCTATTTCCATTGTTATTATGTTCATTGTTGCCATCTAGTTTAAGTCATATTCTTGTTACATTCCAGATGTTCCATAGGGACAGTTCATTGGCAAAAAATATATTACATCAGATAAATGTTGAGAAACTGGTTTCTAAGGGAGTGGTAAAAAGTCCTATATAATCAGAATGATTTCCTCATGAGCTTATAGTGAAGAGACTGCCTGTTCTATTTAGTTGATTTTAAAAAAAGGTATGTAAAATTTCAGATTGCCAATTTTGCTTTTGTTGTTTCTAGTTACGCCAATATACTAAGGGTATTTTATTTTTCATTATGGGGATGATGACAACAGAAGATATGCTTTAGAGATGCTTATAACCTACATTCATAACCATGTCTCCAAATTAACCCTGTGTATGTTTATTTAGAAATCTAAACTGGGTCAATCGGACTCATTTCCAAGGAAGTTTCTTATTAGGCTGCCATGAAAATCCCATCACAAATTGTGCACTTGTAACTGGGGTTTAATTATTTTATTGTTATTATTTATTAATAATAATGTCCCAATAAGATGACTCTGGATGGCTTACAGATCATAAAAATAAATAAAATAGCAGGTAATTTCTTTTTTAAAAAACTATGCAAATCAAAACTTTAAAATAGTACTGCAGGCCACTTTAGCTGACTGTTATCTGCAGTTCAGCGGTTCTAATCTCACCAGATCAAGGTTGACTCAGCCTTCCATCCTTCCGAGGTGGGTGAAATGAGGACCCAGACTGTGGGGGCGATATGCTGACTCTGTAAACCGCTTAGAGAGGGCTGAAAGCCCTATGAAGCGGTATATAAGTCTAACTGCTATTGCTAAAAATTAAACAAAAAATAGGAACCAAGAGATGGACAGCATAATGACAATTTTTTCTTACCCATGAACCATCTTCAGCAGTGAGTGCTCTCCTTTCAGGGCTTCAACCCAGCCAGCAAAATTAGGTTTTAATGCCCTTCTGGAAGGCCAAAAGGGTGGGAGCAGTTCTCACCTCCAGTGGTGGAATGTTTCACAGGTTCGGGGCCACAGTGGAAAAGGCTCTTCTCCTTGACTCCTACTGGATGGGGTCCATAGGAGGCCTCTTTTGGTGACACAAATGGGCTAGAGCTATTTAGGAGAGATGGCTTCTCTTTAGTGGTTAGCTTATGAAGGTCTGTGTATCAGCCAACTTAAAGGTACTTTATGAAAAGTTGAAAAGTGTATATAATAGGCATTTAGTTGGCATAGCAGGGTTGAAGAGCCAAGGTGGCACAGTGGTTAAATGCAGCACTGCAGGCTACTTCAGCTGACTGCAGTTCTGCAGTTCAGCGGTTCAAATCTCACCGGCTCAAGGTTGACTCAGCCTTCCAGCCTTCCGAGGTGGGTAAAATGAGGACCCGGATTGTTGTTGGGGGCGATATGCTGACTCTGTAAACCGCTTAGAGAGGGCTGAAAGCCCTATGAAGCAGTATATAAGTCTAACTGCTATTGCTATTGAACTAAACTATGAATTAGTGAAATTAATTAGTAAAGACTATGGTGCAGATGAAAGGCAAGACTGGACTTGACAGTTTCTTGAGAATTAGAGAGAATTAAATCATAGCAGAAGGAATCAGCCAAAGGAGAAAGCATGCTAACCAATCCAGAAGCGCAATTCTCATGAATCAACGTCACAAAGAATGACTCATTTGAAACCTAGGGGCAAGTTTCTATTGTCTCAGTAAATATTTGACGTTTTGAGGAATGTTATCATAATTATAATCAGTAAGCTGAAAGGGACAAATGTTTAAAGGTATACGTGACTGGCTGTATAAATATTTTTTTTTTTTTATTAAATCATCAATCACTGTTTGGGGTGGCTTCAGAGGGTATTATGTTAAGCTTACTGGAAATTAAGCAATAAGCAATTGTTCTCTTGTCCATTAAGAGCTAACATACTAGAGAAATTCTACAGTCACCTCCCAGTATTACATGACATATATAGGGGAACAATAATGGCCAGACAGTGCTACCATTAAATTAGACCAAGGGTGTCAAATTTGATTTCATTGAGAGCCACATTAAGTTTGTGTTTGACCTCAGGGGGAGTGGGCTGGGGATATGTGGCTAGTGTGAGCATGGCCAACTTGACATCACTTGTGTTAGAATTGGAAGCAGTGGTGGGATTCAGCCAGTTCGCACCTCTCCGGGAGAACCGGTTGGTAACTTTCTAAGTAGTTCAGAGAACCGGTTGTTGGAAGAAATCTCCTTTTGTTTTTTCCCCCTTTGCAGGGCTAATCCTGTAAGGAAACATTCTGGTGGTGTTTCTAGCCTCATCTTTATTGACCTGCTTACAGAAACTGCCTCTTCCGTTAACCCTTATTACATTGTAACAGCTAAGGCGAAGAGCCCATCGATGTGAGTGATGTTGAGTAGGTCACGCCCACTTGGTCACATAACCACTGAGCCCCACCTACCCAGATGGTCATTAGGGCAGAGAACCAGTTGTTAAATTATTTGAATCCCACCACTGATTGGAAGGGATCTTGGAGGTCTTCTAGTCCAACCCCCTGCCTAGGCAGGAAACCCTATATCATTTCAGACAAATGGCTTCCCAACATCTTCTTAAAAACTTCCAGTGTTGGAGCATTTACTTCTGGAGGCCAGTTGTTCCACTCAATAATTATTCGAACTGTCAGGAAATGTCTCCTTAGTTCTAAGTTGCTTTTCTCCTTGATTAGTTTCCACTCAATTGCTTTGGAGAATAGCTTGACTTCCTCTTCTTTGTGGCAGCCCCTGAGATATTGGAAGACTGCTATCATGTCTCCCCTAGTCCTTCTTTTCATCAAACTAGACATACCCAGTTCCTGCTACTGTTCTTTATATGTTTTAGCCTCCAGTCCCCTAATCATCTTTGTTACTCTTCTTTGCACTCTTTCTAGAGAAGTGATGGCTAACCTTTTTCTAAAGCTGTGCCAAAATTGTGTGCACGCTATTGTGCACACACCTGCGCACCTTCCCCAGGCTTCGGAGGCTTTCCTGAAACCTGGGGAGGGTGAAAATGGCCTTCCCTGGCCCCTCGGTGAGATTAGAACCGCTGAACTGCAGAAAGCAGTCAGCTGAAGTGGCCTGCAGTACTGCACCCTAACCACTGCGCCACCTCGGCTCCCCACCTCTCCTGACAACCATTTGTGAGGGCCCGCTTTAAAAATATGAAATTTGTTCAGGTTTTTTCCAAATAATTTTTATTTAGGACTATACATGGAAAGAATAAAAGTTCTGTCTTTTTCCTTCCTATGGTCTTTTCTCTGTTCCTTGGATCTGTTTGTCTTGTTCTAGTCTAGTGTTTAATTGGACTTATCTATCCATCCATCCACCTCTAGCATCTTATTTTTCCATAACCATTGAACTTGCAACCTTCCCCCAGAGTTCCTCCAGCCAGTCGATGGTTCTTTTTCCTCTTGATTTTACCAACCTGCAGTTTGCAAATAATTCCGGCAGCTAATTAAAACCAGTTGGGAGACAGGAGGGATTGTTGCCCAAGTTCGCCTGGTGCACCAGTTGCGCCCCTCCCTGAACCGGGAGGCTCTCACAACAGTCACTCGTGCCCTTGTGACCTCTAGGCTGGAGTACTGCAATGTGCTTTACATGGGGCTGCCCTTGAGGAGTATTCGGCGACTTCAGCTAGTCCAGAACGCGGCCGCGTGAGCGATTGTGGGTGCACCTCGCTTCACCCACATAACACCTATCCTCCGCGAGCTGCACTGGCTACCTGTCGATCTCCGGATACGCTTCCAGGTGCTACTTGTCACCCATAAAGCCCTCCATGGTAGTGGACCTGGTACTTGAGAGACCGCCTACTGCCAATTACCTCCACACGACCTATTAGATCTCATCGATTAGGCCTCCTCCGACCCTATGGAACGATCTCCCCATGGAGATTCGTACCCTCGCCACCCTCCAGACCTTCCGCACAGCCCTCAGAATCTGGCTATCCCGTCAGGCCTGGGGCTAAGATTGTAACCCGCCCGAATGGTATGAATGTTGTGTTTTAATTATGTATTGTCTTATAAGTAAAAAGTCTGTTTTCCCCCTTTCCCTTTTTAGATTGTGAGCTGCCCTGAGTCCCCCCAGGGAAAAGGGCGGCATATAAATAAACTTTCTAAATCTAAATCTAAATCTAATCCATCAACCGAGGATACACACATTTCCTATCCTTACCAGTGCAGAAGATGAAGAAGGGAGGGGGAAAAACCCCTTGCTTCCCAAGGCTGCAGAAGGTTTCGGCTACTTGCCAAGTGCCATCTAAATACTTATCACCCATTTGCACATCGGAGGCTTCTCCAGCAATTAATGTAAAGAATAATTCTTTAGTGGCAGAGTTTAATCAATGGCCCCAAACCATGCAGCTGTAGAGATAAATTTGTGGGCCAAATATATATTTTCCATGAATTTCCATGCCTATTTATCAGACGTTTCCAGTGTTTCCTCATAGGGCTTAAGTGGTCCTATATATAGACCTGAATGCATTTTCCTTGTTTATATATGCTAGGTTTACAGGGCGATGGAAGCGCTAACGGCAGCGAACACTAGCTTTGCTGTTGATTTTTTCAAACACTTGTGCAAGGCTCAAACTGACACAAATGTACTGTTTTCACCATGGAGTATTTCATCAATTATGGCCACTCTATACCTTGGGGCTAAAGGCCACACTGCGCAGCAGATAGCAAAGGTAAGTTTGGACTTAATCATAACTGGAAGGTTTGAAAAAGAAGACTGATTTGGCCGTGTAATCTGTTGTCTCCCAAAGTGATACTCTGCAGATTGTGGTTGTGTTTGCCAATAATTATCATTTCCAGTCAGCATATTGATTGGTAAGTCTAGGTTTATGGACCCAATGCATCTGGAAACCACCAGATTGGGGAAGACAGATGCATGTAGGGGTCTCATTATTCATTGTAGGAAGGAGAGTTCAGATGAGGCGGATAATAGCAATAGCAATAGCAATAGCAGTTAGACTTATATACTGCTTCATGGGGCTTTGAGCCTCTCTAAGCGGTTTACAGAGTCAGCATATTGCCCCCACAGTCTGGGTCCTCATTTCACCCACCTCGGAAGGATGGAAGGCTGAATCAACCTTGAGCCGGTGAGATTAGAACCGCTGAACTGCAGATAACAGTCAGCTGTAGTGGCCTTCAGTACTGCACCCTAACCACTGCGCCACCTCGGCTCTGGATAACTCTCATCCAGGGTTAGAAGTCTGTTCTTTTGTGCCAATTTAATCCAAGAGTAATTTTTTTCTGCCCGGTATCTTTTGCAAAACTGAGTTATATTGGATTGATGAAATTGTAACAGCAGGTTTGAACCTTTTGAGCACCAGGCACCGGTTCTGTGGAGAGACGGTTTTTCTGCAGACCGGAGGGTGCATGGTTTTACATGCTGCCTGCATCCTGCAGATGAGGCTTCCCTTGTTTGTGCAGCCCGGTTTATGCTGCGGCCAGGTGCTGGTCCATGGACTGGGGGCCGGGGACCCCTGATCTATAGTAATAATCACTGAGGTCTTTTGGACTCCTACCTTGGTATGGTTCCAAGAAGAACTAAATAGGTTGCCTCTCCACAGTAGGGACAGAATCAAACAGGGTGTGTGGGAACCGGCAAGATATCTAAATGACCTGATCTCCCCAAAACAAAGAATAGCTTTCTTCAGAGCCAGATTTAACATTCTTCCTTCAGCACTCCTCCAGGGCAGGTATAAGAGAACACCTATAGCAGAACTCCTTTGTATATGTGGTAAAGGAGAAGTGGAAGATAATTCACATGTTCTATTACACTGTGAGCTACACAGAGCTTGTAGGTCTGCACATATTCTCCCCTTATTAGAGAGGTTGCCAGGGAGGGCAGACAATTTTTATCTAGGCTTCCTCCTCCAGGACACTAACCCGGTTACCACGTATGCAGTGGCAAAGTTCTGTGCTGCTGCAATGTCCATAAGAAAAAAATTGGCTACAGAAGTATAGTACCATCTTGTACCAATTATCTGGACATACCTTTAACAATCTTTGGACCATAATGTTATTATCCACTTTTAATGTAAATACTTTTAATTATATTTTAATGTTAGTATTTTTTAATATAGTGTAATAACAAATGTATATTGCTGGTCTTTGACCGTAATAAAGATCTTACTTACTTACCTACCTTGGTATGAATAGCATCTCCTTTTTATATGGGAAGGATAACAGAAGACATATCCAAATTCAGGAATATGACCTAATATGACCATTGTTTTAAACTGGTTTACAAGTTGTGGATTTGAGATTAATTGAGATAATTTTATACAGTTAATATAATGGTGTCATGTGTTCATAATGACTTTCATTGTAGGTGTTTCATTTTAATAAAACTGTGGGAACTGAGACCGCCTATCCTCTGAGGCACCCACGGGTATATTCCAAGATGGAAGAGCTTTTGAAAAACCCATGCATCTCACTTACAAAGGTGATTTCTTAAAATAATTCCTAACTGAGTTTGGGATTGAATGAGCATTTATTCGAAGGTAGGCTAAAAAAATACTCCACAACCAGTTTGCCTTATTTTCATTAAATTTACATTTGCTTTTATTGGTTTGTCAAACATGTACAAGATAGCAGATATAAATACAAACATGGATATAAACAAAGGAAATGAACACAAATAGATGAGGACAGTAGGACAGGGACATTAGGCACACTGGTGCGCTTATGCGCGCCCCCTTTAAGGGACCTCTTAGGAATGGGGCGAGGTCTACGGTAGACGGTTGAAGGTTGAAGCTGTGAAGGTTTGAGGATGTAACGACGGAGTCAGGTAGAGCATTCCAGGCGTTGACCACTCTGTTGCTGAAGTCATATTTTCTGCAATCAAGTTTGGAGTGGTTTACCTTGAGTTTGTATCAATTGTTTGCCCATGTGTTATTGAGGTTGAAGCTGAAGAAGTCATTGACAGGTCTTTGATAAATGCTCACTTTATAATAATTGAAAAGCATGAGGTATTGTATATACCATTTGCACTGACTTCTTAAAACAATCAGTAATTGCTCCAAGTGCTCCAACTGGAAACCATGGAATTAAAAAATTTACAAGTCACAAAGATTTAGAAATAAATTTACAATAGCATGCAGGATATAAATACCCTACAACAGTGGTCCCCAAACTTGGCAACTTTAAGACTTGTGGACTTCAACTCCCAGAATTCTCCAGAGCTGGCTGGAGAATTCTGGGAGTTGAAGTCCACAAGTCTTAAAGTTGCCAAGTTTGGGAACCACTGCCCTACAATAAAATGCCTCCTTCCCCCCTGTTAATAAATTTCTTTGTTTTTTTCCTTTCTTTTAGCCTTCCCCTGAAATACATAGTAACATCCATTCAAGATTCCAAGCCTTAAATCAAGAAATCAACAAACCCACAAAAAATGCTTTGCTAAGTAGTGTCAATCAATTATATGGGGATAAATCGGTGTCTTTTCAAAGAGTGAGTGTCACCCTTAGTTTTAGTAGTGAGAATGTATTATGGTAATAATTATGTATTGTTAAATTTGAGGTAAACCTATTGCTATCTTCTATTAAACCAAATTTTACCTATAAGGACTTCTCAGAATCAATGAAGAAATATTATAAAGTTGAGCCACAAAGAGTAAACTTTCAAGAAACTACAGACAACGCAAGAAAGGAGATCAACGCGTGGATTGAACAGCAGACAGCAGGTAAAGACCAAATAATTAGCCAGGCATTTATAAAGAAGTTGGCTTCCCTTATCCCTTTTTCCTGCATTTTACAATATCTAATTTGATAGATTTATACGGAATATAGTATGTTTACAACAGTGGTGGGATTCAAATAATTTAACAACTGGTTCTCTGCCCTAATGACCATCTGGGTAGGTGGGGCTCGGTGGTCATGTGACTGGGTGGGCGTGGCCAACTCAACGTCACTCAGATCGATGGGCGCTTCGCCTTAGTTGTTACAATGGTAATAAGGGTTAACCGGAGAGGCAGTTTTGTAAGCAGGGGAATAAAGATTAGGCTAGAAACAACACCAGAATGTTTCCTTCCTGCCTTCCTTACAGGATTAGCCCTGTAAAGTGGGAAAAAAACAAAATAAGATTTCTTCCAACAATCAGTTCTCTGAACTACTTAGAAAGTTACCAACCGGTTCTCCCAGATAGGTGCAAACTGGCTGAATCCCACCACTGGTTTACAATGTGAAGAAGCAAGAAGCAAGTGTGAAGTGGAACTGGTATAAGAGCTGTATTAGGCTATAATTTGCTTGGGGACAGAGGGAATATACAAAATGCTTCCTGGAAAATAAAGATTGTGAGAAAGGATTATGATAATACTAATTTGCTTCCATCCTGAATGCCACTCAAAGGAGCTACTGGTTTTAAGCATAAAAGTGCCACATGAGAAAACTAAGTGAAGTTGTTTTAAAGCAGGATTTTAGTCGGCAATAAGCACCACAACTTGAACAACGAAAGTCTTTATGTGAAGAAATAAGCTCATAAAAATATCATGCAGACAAGCACAGACACACTTAAAATATAAAATGGCATTTCTTAAGTGATTATTTTAGTTTATATTTCCACCTGTATATTTTGTCCTGTGAATAAAGATGCAGAAACATTATTTTTCTCATTCAATTCCGTGATAAGGTAAAATCCTCAACCTGTTGAATGAGGGCTCCATAAATCCCCTCACCCGGCTGATCCTGGTGAATGTACTATACTTCAAAGGCAACTGGTTAAACACTTTTAAGAAAGAGGACACCACAGAACAACCTTTCAGGCTGAACAAGGTAAATTATTATTTAATTTTGTATGAAACAAAATAAGGCTTTGAAAATCACAGTAGTCGCTATCTTCTCCAAGTGAATGATCAGCGCACTATTCAGTGGTGGGTTTCAAAAATTGTTCGAACCTACTCTGTGGGTGTGGCCTCCTTTGTGGGAGTGGCTTGCCACCCATGTGACCGGATGGGAGTGGCTTGCCGCCCATGTGACCGGATATGAAGATGCTGACGACACTTGTCAGAACCACCTTAAATTGCATCACACACAGCACTGGCATGCATAAGAATAGGATGTCAACTTGTTTTTTAAAAGGCATCTTTGGTTTGCGTTGAAACAACTTCAACACACGCAATGTTCTGATTGCACCACAAACGCAGTAGTCATCCTTACCTTTCACAGAGGCACTGAGTTTTATCAGTATGAGCATGATAGTGTAGAATAATCATATCCAAGGACCAGTGGTGGGTTTCAAAACATTTTGGGACCTCTTCTGTAGGTGTGGCCTGCTTTCTGGGTCCACTGGTCGAACCTCTTCTAACCGGTTCGGTAGATTTGACGAACCGGTTCTACCGAATAGGTGCGAACTGGTAGGAACCCACCTCTGGCACTATTGCTACCCATCAGCTTAAAAGCATTAGGAGGCATTGTGTGACACATCAAAAGTAAGTGGGACCAATAGATATTTAGGCAACATCCCAAACATTGCCAAAAAAAACACTATGCGCCATGGTGGCACAGTGGTTGGAATGCAATACTGCAGGCTAACTGTGCATTCCACTGCCAGGAGTTCGATCCTGATTGGCTCAAGGTTGACTCAGCCGTTCATCCTTCTGAGGTCTTGGAAATGAGGATCCACAGTGTTGCAGGCAATATGCTGACTCTGTAAACCACTCAGAGTGTTCTGAAAACCACTACGGAGCAGTATATAAGTCTAAGTGCTATTGCTAAATGCTTTGGCCCCATTCACTCTGAAAATTTTTTGGAGGTCAGCATGCAAATCTCATTCATAACAAAATATCTCTACCTCTTTCCAGAGCACAAGTAGGCCAATACAGATGATGTTCCAGCATGACAAATTTAACTGGAAGTATATAGATGAATTACAGACCCAGATCCTTGAACTCCAGTATATCGGGAATGATTTCAGCATGTTTATACTGCTTCCTGATGACATCAATGATGACAGCACTGGCTTGGAAATGGTAAACGGCTTACATTAAAGGAAAAAATATGTTTTGGGATTTTTATCCCAGATGTTTACTGAGTTGTCTTTAATGCTTCCCCTTTGACCTGTTTTGTATCAGAAATCACTGAATTATTTAACATTTATGACACTTGTTTAGTTAGATATTAGATTTGTATTTAAACAGAAAATGACCCTTAATCATTTGGAGGAAGAAATTATTGTCGTTTAGTTATTTTACATATGAAATCATACAGTACAAAAAAGAAAAGGAAAAATATATATAATCCATCAAAAGTCCAAGATCCTTAGTTGAAAAATGAAGTGTTCTGTCTATTGAGCATTTTGAGTACATTTCACTGAAAAAACAGTATATTTCTCCTATCTAAATGTAATAAATCGATGGTTTATTATATGGACGCTACACAAAGGCCTTCAATAAATGTCATATAATTGGTTTCAGAATCCATATGGTATCAAAGAATGGGATAAAGAGACTACAATCCCTATTCTCTCTTCTAAGTAATCTGGGTGACCTTGTACAGTTTACACTGTAGAGCTTTTATAAGTGAGAAACTTGTTACAGGATAGCACATATAAATAAATAAATAATATAAATAAATAAATACATACATACATACATACATACATAGCATGAGTCCTGTTAATATTAGTCTGCTGCTAGCAAATTTGCTACTGATTTCTTTGGGGAAAGCATTTGTAATTAACTTCCATCCTCCTTGTTTGATTATTTGACTAATACCCCAAATGTCCATTACATTAAATTCATTATTTTAGTAATGAATATGGCAAGTTGGATAAAAAGGCTGGTGGGTGTAGCTTCCCCTCTCTCTCCATCGCAGCATGGAATATCCCACTGATCCATCTATCAAATCTTCTAAGTACCTAAACTTCATAAAAACCACATTAGAAATTGTGAATGCATGAATTTTGTAATACAGCCAAAGAGAAACCAATAAGCACTATACATCCCCTTAAGAGAATAAAATCTCGTAGAAGAACCAGCAGTGTAAAAGTAATGGGACCCAGTAAGGTATTAGCACTGTGAGAGATGGATTATGACGTTTGCTGGTTACATTATCTGCTGCCATATTCACCGTCCCACAAAACCTTTCTCTCTTCTAAGCGGTAGCAGGCAATCTGTCCCATGTAAAAGGAATGAGGAGGTATTCACTGAGGTGACTTGGAAATTTTGCATAATACCCTAAACATTCACAATGTAGCAGGGCACACTTTATTAATAGTAATTGAAACATGAACTATTATCTAGTAGTAAAACTATAGAATAATTAGGCGTCTTAATCTCACACTTTGCCAGAGACAAAAATCTGCCTCCATTTGAACCAAGGCATTTTAGCATAGTTGCAGCCTTATACTTTAGAAATAGATTCCACCATATTTGAAACAAACTTCACTGAATCGGGACAACTTAAGGACAGATTCCAGCTCACTTCCTACAAAATAACATTTTTACGTGTAATATGTCTTTGTTCTTTTTTTTATCACGTAGAATTTCTTCAAGAAAAAACATAGATTTGGATGAGAAAGTACAGGTACTTACATCCTGGATTTAAATAGGCTACAATTGAAATAGTACTTATTAATATTTATGATATTCTGAAACATCTGTTGTATTTAATGACCGTTTGCCCCTTCAAATAATCTTGAGAAACTAGTAAGCTAGTCAACAAGCTATTCTTGAATTATATATAATTGAAATTGTGGCTTAAATTCAATGGTCTGTAACCTGCATTAGTCTTCCTCATTTGATTTATAGATACGCTGGGTATTTATAAATCAAGTTTCATTTTTTTAAGCCCCATTTTTTTTCCTGCTAACGCAGTAACTTTGCTGATAACATTTGAAAAGCTTATATTTTACACTACATACTAACAGGATTTATTCTGCATAGCTTAAGGCAGGACTATCAAACTCACATCGGGACTTTTTTCCTCTTCGCTAAACCGGGCATGGATGTGGCCAGAATGTGATGCATCTGGCCCATGGGTTAAGGCAGTGGTTCCCAAACTTGGCAACTTTAAGACTTGTGGACTTCAAGTCCCAGAATTCTCTGCTGGCTGGAGAATTCTGGGAGTTGAAGTCCACAAGTCTTAAAGTTGCCAAGTTTGGGAACCACTGGGTTAAGGCATCTGTACTTCATCATAAACAGAAAGCTTTCACTATTTAGCATGAGCCGAGGTGGCGCAGTGGTTAGAGTGCTGTACTGCAGCCACTTCAGCTAACTGTTATCTGCAGTTCGGCGGTTCAAATCTCACCGGCTCAGGGTTGACTCAGCCTTCATCCTTCCGAGGTGGGTAAAATGAGGACCCAGACTGTGGGGGCGATATGCTGACTCTGTAAACTGCTTAGAGAGGGCCGAAAGCCCTATGAAGCGGTATATAAGTCTAACTGCTATTGCTAACTGCATGCAACTACGGAGTGAGGCCTTTTCCAAAGTGATAACTGCCTGATTTTCTTTGTGTATCTTTCTCAAAATTATTCTAGTTGGAAAACAAATTAACTTATGAGGCCGTCTCCAAGTGGACGAGTCCCAACGGAATGGAAGAAGTTGAAGCAAATGTTCATCTGCCTAAGACGCAATTAAATATCCACTATGAACTGAAATCATTGCTGACCAACATGGGAATAACAGATGCCTTCAACGCAGAAACGGCTGATTTCACTGGGATGTCTGCGGAAAGCCACCTGGGTGTATCCCAGATTTTTCATAAGTGCTTTGTTGACATCAATGAAGAAGGAACAGAAGCAGCTGCTTCAGCTGCTGGTACCATAGATGGCCGAAGTGACCAAGGGGCAATTTTATTTGCAGCTGATCACCCGTTCCTGTTTTTCATCAGGCACAACAAAACTAAAAACATCCTCTTTTGGGGAAGATTCTGCTCCCCTTGAAAAATTTCAACCCAATGTTAGCAAATAGAAAGGAAGTTACAGCATAGGGTTTTTTTATTGATATTTCAGAAAAAAGTCAAGTCATGTTTATTGCTCCAGGAAACAGGAAACCGCAAGCAACAGTTGGTTTTTATTTTGTCATTTTGAAAAAAAGTTTTTTAATGTAAACAAAAGATCTAATTTGATGCCATTATTTCCTCTAATGGACTTTTTTTTTGTAGAGATGTATGGAAATATGATGAGAAAAATAATAAAATTAATTTCACACAATCCTGCATACAAAAAAGAATTATCTTTCATAGTCACCAAAGTGAAAACAACAGCTTGCAACCTGTCAAATAAATACAAGTACATTTAGTGATCATTCAAAGTTACAATAACACTAGTGACTTATGGGTTTTTTTCATGCTTACAATGTTACAGCACTGAGACATAGAGAGGGTTTAGACAGAGTGTCTTTTGTCTTGCCCTGGTTAGGATTTCTTAAGCAAATCCACTGCACTTTCAACATGAAGCCAGAAAAACGGGACTTTTTAAAAATGCCCCGGGACACGGGACAAATTGTTAAAAATCGTGACTGTCCCGCCAAAATCAGGACGTCTGGTCACCTTAGCTATAGGGCACTGCATACCAGAACAACTAGACACAAGGACAGTTTTTTCCCCCGAATGCCATCACTCTGCTAAACAACTAATTCCCACAACACTGTCAAATCATTTATTAAGACTGTATTAGTATTATTCTTCTCATGCTTCCTAGTATTTATCTCTTTCCACTTATGGCTATAACCATGTTGCTTGTATCTTTACACATTGTTTTATGGTTTCCTAGTATGATTTGATTGCTTATTAGTATCCTATCACTACCATATTTTTCAGAGTATAAGACACATCTTTTTACCCCCTAAAAGAGGGTGAAACCTTGGGTGCGTCTTATACACTGAATGTAGCCCCATCCACCCATCGGCCCCAACCCTTTGGCCTCTGCTTCCCAGCATTTATTTCCGTGCAGCAAACGGGGGCTTGGTAGGCTGCAATAGGCGATAGCAATCCCTGCAGCCTCAAATAGCTGATGATCGGGAGAAACTGAAAGTGAAACCTGCTATCTATCTATCTATCTATCTATCTATCTATCTATCTATCTATCTATCATCTATCTATCTATCTATCATCTATCTATCTATCTATCTATCTATCTATCTATCTATCTATCTATCTATCTATCTATCTATCTACCTACCTACCTACCTACCTACCTACCTACCTACCTAGCTAGCTATCTAGCTATCTAGCTATCTAGCTATCTAGCTATCTAGCTATCTAGCTATCTATATCTATCTGTCTGTCTGTCTATCATCTATCTATCTATCTCTATCTATCTATCTATCTATCTATCTATCTATCTATCTGGCATCAGGTTTTCAGATTTGTCTTATTAATGATTGGAATTAATTTTGCATCATAAACTTTAATTGTATCTCCCTGAACCTGAAGTAAATTTGAACTCAGTTTTGAAACTTGAACTTACACATCTAAAAAGCAACTGAAGACAATTAGGAAAAGAAAACTTTCACAACATCAAAGCATACAACAACAACAACAACAACACCCATTTCCCAATGCCAGCAGATATTGTGTCATTGTAGAGGAAATTGTCAACAAGCATTTTTAATGAAAACAGAATGGCAGTCATACAAAAAGAATCCTACATGGGTGAGGTGTGATGTGATCTGAACTTTAGAATAGCAAGGATCTGGGGAAGAATGGTAACAATAATATATAATATATATATCTACAACTTTTATAGAGAGGGAGAAACCATTGCAAGACCATCTTGCCCCTGATCTTAGCATGTTGATCTTATGCCCAACCTGACAGTTATCTTGAAGAGTTGTTTGGCAGAGTGAGATTGATGGCATATACATTTAATTAATTAATTAATTAATCTGCTCTACTATTTTTATAAGTGGGCGGGGGCATGTGTGGGGTGGGGCACATGCTCGTGAAGTTGGAAGGTCTGAATGAACTTTTTTTAAACTGGGAGTCACATGGTCTTCTTTAGTTAGTTGCTCTGGAATAGGGTGGAAGTGAGGAATTTGCATTATCATGCAAAATGCTCCCTTTCACCCCATTCCAGAGCAAAGATAATGCAAAATGCTCCCTTCCACCCCATTCCAGAGCAAAGATAATGCAAAATGCTCCCTTCCACCCAATTCCAGAGCAAAGATAATGCAAAATGCTCCCTTCCACCCCATTCCAGAGCAAAGATAATGCAAAATGCTCCCTTCCACCCAATTCCAGAGCAAAGATAATGCAAAATGCCCACTTTCACCCCATTCCAGAGCAACCAATATTCCCTCACTAACCCACTTTTCAGCTCTGTTCTCCCGTGTGCAGGGCAACAAAAGTAGACCACGTGGCAACCGTTTTTAAAAATGTTCAGTCACACCTTCCAACTTCTTCGGGGGGGGGGGAGATCTTCCGAGTTGGAAGGTGTAACTGAACTGACTGATCAGCCTCCCAGCTGATTGGGGCAGCCAGTCCATTGCCGCTTCCCAGCTGATCAACATGGGCCTCAGTCAGGCCCCTCAAGCCTCCCCATCGTGAATGGCTGGATGGGCTGGGTGGGGCCAGCCAATGGTGGGAACAACTGGTTCGCCAGACTACGCCAAAAATTAACAACAGGTTCAGTCAAAACAGTACGAACCAGCTGAATCCCACCACTGGTTATGGAGCATGTATGCTCCATTAGAAATATGTCAAATGTTATTAACCAGTGAAAGAACTCACCCCAAACCCAATATGTTTGAATTGTTGTATATAAAGTGATTCTCTATCTTCCCTTGTAAATGTGTTTTTATTTTCCATTTTCATTTTCGTACAGTCACATATTACTGTGCAGAACCGGAGCCATATAACATTAAACAATAAACACAGCCATTCCTCTTGTCAATAATACCCCCAAAAATAGAAACCCAATGTGCCTCTTCGACCCTCCATACACCCTTTCTTTCGCCCCCCTCCAACTTTCCATCTTCCCTGCATCATTCCCCTCTACCCTACTTCCCTCCCCCTCTACCACTCCTCTCTCCCCATACACTCCCTCCCTTCCTTCTCACCCTGATTCTCTATCTTCCTAAGCTGCTCCTCTCTTGGATGAGTTGCCCTCTTTGCTTGTGTATAGAAATATAGTCTCCCATTCTGGCTTAGGTTCTGTTTGTGCCAGGCATACCATGCTAATGGACTTACTGACACCCATGGCTAATACTGTATCTGCATGTGCTGTTACGTGTGTACATGCTGATGAGCATGAACAAAATATTCATTCAAATTTAACTAAGGGTGTAAAGACTAACACCGTCTCTGTACAAAGGAGTCGAACTTTAGCCAAAATGAAATCTTCTGCGTTCCAGGAACATATCTCTGAAATCAATCAATCCCAAAGCACTTACTTGCTATTCCATCTTTTGAATGCTGATCTAATTGATTGGGGTACACCTATATTCATTGAACAACCTACTTCATATAAGTATTGTATTTTTAAATTCAGCTTCTGCATCACTCAATCTGGTGACCAGTTGTCTCTTACATTAGTTGCCTCCAAAATGTTCAAGCAAATAGTGGGTTCATTTAGTTGATGAGATCTAGTGAAACTAAAAATCTAAAACCCATAGGGTTATCAGTGCACGTAACATGGATGTTTGCGCGGGTAAGATTGAAGATAGCTCTACTGGATTGGAAAAGGTGAGTTTTTCTTTCATGAAACAGAATTTAAGCCCTTGTCTATCTGAAAACATCTCTGACACTAACTATATGCTGTCCTTTTTAATACGGAAGCTTGGCTTTCTGCAATTATAATGTTATTGGATTGTCTTGTATTTTCCAAAGAACACCAGTGAATTCCTTTATATTTCAAAGTATTGTATACACAAATATCTAATATTTTTCTCTCCCACCTTTAGCAATGATATGATTGACATCCATTTTACCGTCACACATAGGTTATACTTTTAAAAAATGTTTATTATTCTTAACATGCAAACAACAATACGTTTTTAAAAGGTGAAATGTAAATAAGATCCAAACTCAGAGAAACATAGCTAGGAAATTGTAAGGGTTTTCAAGTTTCAGGATTAAAATAAAATTGGTTTCGACAGTAAGTGAGCAAACATTTTAAGCCAGATGTTACTTAAATTTGGATACCGTTTACATAATTTATATAAAATGTTATTTATTGCCATTAAGAAGAAAAGGCATTATGTTTATCTTTCCAGTAATTATTCTTACAATTCTGTTATCAGGTTCTTCATTTCAACCCAATAAAAAGGAACTAAATTTTTTTTCATAAATTCTGTAGCTAGGCAAAAAAAAGAAGAAGAAGAGAATAATTCTGCCATAAATACAGTATATAAATAAAATGTGCATGTACACAGCACATGACTATAATTCCTGTTTTGTTCTATTTTTCACAGTACTGTTCCTTATTTTTGATAATGTATCAGCATTTTTAACCATAGGAAGAACCAATCTATCCCAGTAATTGCTTCTTTAAAGTTATCATTTTCAATCAGTTTTGATAAATGATTTTATTCTAGAATTATTTTGTTGTACTGGACCTGAAAACTTTGTGTGTGATGGCAACAGCAGTGTGTGTCCCTGTGGATTTTGATTCATGTTTTCTGTCACTAGGAGTTTCTTTGATAAAACGTTTATAATTCTTTATTTTTTATTTTTTCCAGTATAAACATTCATATTTGGACAGTACATTGACTGGGTCAAGTTCTTTTTGAGCCACTTAAACTATAATAATACAAATAAATATATATATATATACTTCAAGTCTTCCAACTTCAACAATATTGGCCTCTTTCCATAATCCTTTATCATTTTTTCCCATAGTTCATTTGAACATAAATAACATTTTTTGCCCTATATTTATTATCCCTTACTAAGTAATATCATTTAATAGTTTTAAAAATAACTCATTATTCCACCATAACTTCAATGTCTCAAATGTGTAGGGTTGCTAATAATGCCAATTGTTAATAATATTTAATCAATCCTGTGAATATTTTCAAACTCCCCATAATTTCTATTCCTTACTATTTTAAATTCACAATATACTTTAATACATTATTAATGTTATTAATACAATTACATTATCTAATCCTAAATTCCCACTTACTAACCTTTACTTATTGGGGTTATAACAATATATATTGTCTATTAATATATAAACTACTATTCTATCTATCTATCTATCTATCTATCTATCTATCATCTATCTATCTATCTATCATCATCTATCTATCTATCTATCTATCTATCTATCTATCTATCTATCTATCTATCTATCTATCTATCTAGCCAGCCACCCACCCAGCCACCCACCCACCCACCTATCTATTTATCTATCTATCTATCTATCTATCTATCTATCTATCTATCTCTATCTATCTATCTATCTATCTATCTATTGCTATCTATCTATTGCTATCTATCTATTGCTATCTATCTATCTATCTATCTATCTATCTATTGCTATCTATCTATCTATCTATCTATCTATCTATCTATCTATCTATCTATCTATCTATCTATCTACCTACCTACCTACCTACCTACCTACCTACCTACCTACCTACCTATCAAAGCTTTGCTTTGCGACTATTCGTTTATAATTAGTAAAAGTACACTTAATTTCAAAGAAATGGAGTTGAGTGGTTTCTTTCCTGATTATTAAATGAAGTCACATCTGACACACTTGTTCTGTTATAATAATAAAGAGCTGTTGTTACCATTACCCTGTGTGGGTCTATCCATTACCCAATCTAACAATTAAGATAGCTAGAAATTGTGTGGCAATGGTCTACTTCTGCTTATACGGCCCCAAGGGAGACTGTGACTATTTAAAGGTCCCACCCATGAGGTTTAAAGAGATAGTCAAGAACATTCAGCTCTCCGCCTCCAGATTCCTCTCCTGCCCTTCCAGTCTCTTCCTTCTTCTCAAACCAGTGCTCTCCATCACTCACGGAGAGGTGTTGTGCCTTGAGGCTGTCGACTCAAACCATGGAGGACAGGACCCCCAAAATGTTTGTTTTGTTATTTCCAGGATTTCTTGCAGCTTTTTCAGTGTTTCTCTCCAGCCAGATGTCTCCAGTAACTGCCCTAGCAGTTGAGAACACTGCCTCTCCAAGGTACGACCATTGTATTTTTCTCTCTGTCTGGTTCTAATTCCTGCAGGTGCCACAGTGAGATTGACATAGCCCCATCTTAGGGCTGATTGACAATTTGTTGTGGCTCCCTTGGTTGGGAAGTTGTTGTGTAGATACTTAGATGTTCTGGTGACAGAGCTGATTGGTGGTTTTGACACCACGAAAACACCTAAATATAAGGTGATGTGCTGCCTAGTTGGGATTCTCAACTAGGCTCGAGTGAGATTATGCACTTTTATGGCGATTACTTAAAAGACATCTTTATCTTCTCTTTACTGAATTCTCTAAAAATATATTTTAATTGGCCCTTTTCCTTCATTTTGTAACACAATTTCAACTTTGCAACAGTGACATGCTGGTTTTATCAGCACTTTATTTTAAGTGTATGTAAAATATACATACTTTTATATCCTAATTACGTTCATTTTTCTCTTATTCATATAATATTCAACATAGAAAAATAAAAATATAGGAACTTTACATTATACAATATACTTATATCTGTTGTTTCCATAGCTCTAACATAGTTCTCTATATATTATCATACTATTATTTTAATTTACACGTTTGTACATTTTGGTAGTGATACTGCTTACAATATGCATTCTTCTGTATAACTTCATACCTGTATTTCTGGTTTAGTAATCATCTTTCATCATTCGTTTTTTATCTTTGCATTTATTATCTAACCAATTATACGATAGGTCCCATATTAAATAATACTCTGTTTCTCTTTTGCCTTTAATTTATATTGTTAACCTGTCCATTTCGGCCCATTCTAATATTTTGTTTATTACCATTTCCTCTGTAGGTATGCTTCCATTCGTGGCACGACATAACCGCAAACGTCAAAAGCGCGCCGACAAAACCGCGGCGCTAAAACCGCGATGTCAACAGCGCGCAACAACAGCGCGCCAACAACAGCGCGTCGACAGAAGCGCGATTTAAGTTAAGGTAAGGTTTAGGGTTAGATTTAGGGTTAGGTTTAGGGTTAGGTTTAGGTTAGGTTTAGGGTTAGGTTTAGGGTTAGGTTTAGGGTTAGGTTTAGGGTTAGGTTTAGGGTTAGGTTTAGGGTTAGGTTTAGGGTTAGGTTTAGGGTTAGGTTTAGGGTTAGGGTTAGGGTTATTTTTAGGGTTATGTTACGCGCGCTTCTGTCGGCATGCTGTTGTCGGCGCGCTTCAGCGCTCATTCCTCTCCGCGGTTTTGACGGCGCAGTTTTGTCACCGCGCTTTAGTCACACGCGCTTTTATCATACGCGCATTTATGGTGGACCCGCTTCCGTTTTGCCAATTTTGTGCATACATGATTCTAGCCACTGTTATTACGTGTAACATTAAATATTGAATTCTTTTATTATATTTACCTGTTAGTATTCCCAATAAAATAGTTCTGGTTTTAGGTCTATTTGTTATTTCACCATCTCCTCTAACCACTTTTGTTTTTTTGCCCAATATTTTTTGGCCAATGGACAGGTCCACCACATGTGATAATAAGATTTTTGGTGACATATTTGGAAGCATTTTTGCCAATCTTGCTGGCGGCAGATGCCATCTATAGAACATTCTGTACAGATTTTCTTTATCTGATGCTGACATTGTTAATCTATTATTTCTTTCCCACAATTTTTGTCAATTGTCTAGTTCGATAGCGTACCCAAAGTTTTTTACCCATGTTATCATAGTTTCCTTTACTAATTCTTCTTCCATTTTAAAGCTCAATAGGTAGTTATAAAACTTCTTTATCAATTTTTCACCTCTCCCCTGTAGTAGCTTATTCGATTCTTGTGGTTCACTATAAAATCCATATTTTTCTGGTGTTTCTTCCATCTACCTGGCTTATTTGCACATTCAAAAAAAAATGTTTCTCCATTTTGACTTAATTCTGCCATTTCATCTTCATCTGATTCAGTCTATCTTTTATTAAATCCCTTTGCTCTTTTATTTTGTTTTTTTCTTCCTGAATTTTTTAAAAATCCTCTGTTTGTTTTCTCTGTTACCCCGAATATTTATTTATTTGTCAACAAGTACAAGGAAACAAGTAGGAAAACACATGAAAAAAACGGCACAAATAAATGGGTATAAATAATCAAACCATAGCCATAAATTAAAAAAAAGAATACATATGAATGGGACAGGAATGGTAAGCACACTTATGCATACTCCCTTAAGGACCTCTTAAGTAATTGGTAAGGTCCACAGTAAACAGTTTAAGGGGTTTATAGGGATTATGTCTGTTTGTGTAGTACTTGAGTTAGCCTCTTTGCAGCAGGGTTGCTATGAAACAGGGATTTATCTGAGTTCACAGGTTCACAGGAAGGAGTTGCACTGTCTGATATATATATATATATATATATATATATATATATATATATAATATATATATATATATAATATATATATATATATTTATCAGCACAAATAAAAAAACAAAAAAACACACATATATATATATGTGTGTGTGTGTGTGTGTGTTGTATTTGTGCTGATAAATAAATAAAGGGAGACTACTATAGATCTATTTCAAGCTATTTAGCTCTCATCAGCTAGCTGGGATTCGAACCTGGGCTGTATTACATATTAGGCAGATGTGTTAACCACTAAGCCACAGGCTCTCCTCCTTTATCAGCTGAGCCAGGGAAATAGGTATGTAATTAGTGTCACAACCCCTGGTCACTAATTACATATACATATACATATCCATATCCATATACATATACATCATATACATACATCATATACATACATCATATACATATACATATACATATACATATACATATACATATACATATACATATACATATACATACATACATACATACATACATATATATATATATATATATATATATATATATAATCAAGATTGTCTATGTGAAAAAAGGGGAATGTTCTTAAATAGCATTTTATTATTCATTAGTCTTTATTCATAAATTATTTAATATTCACATTGATAGTTTTAAGTTAATTGCAGTTTCGCCTCAACTCAGATCACATTTTGTTCTGGGCCTACCCTCTTTTGTAGAGGTAAAATCCTTTTTCTTTACTACAGGTTCTGTGGGCGTGGCTTGGTGGGCATGGCAGGAGAAGGATACTGCAAAATCCCCATTCCTTCCCCACTCCGGCGGAAGGATATTGCAAAATCTTCATTCCCTCCCCACTCCTCTGGGGCCAGTCAGAGGAGTTATTTTCCGGTTCTCCAAACTGCTCAAAGTTTCTGCTACCGGTTCTCCAGAACCTATCAGAACCTGCTGAATTTCACTGGGGGGGGGGGCTAAACAAAGACCACTTTCATATGGGAATAAGCAAATCATATTTCCCTGCATACCTTCAACTTTTGTCTTTAGGAATCTGTAAATCCCATTCCTTAAAGGAAGTAGAAAAATTGTTCAAATGGAACAATCAAGTAGAACGTGGGTGGGAGGTTTTGGTCATCTCATTATCTAGGAGTTAATCTGTGGTTTATCCTATTATATTTGTTCTCCAGGGTCGAAAACGTGGACAGCCTTTCTGCAGCAAACACCTTTGCCCTCAAACTTTTCAAGATGATTAGTGCAAATGAGTCTTCCAACGTGTTTTTATCTCCTTCGAGTGTGTCCACTGCACTGCTAATGGTCTTGTTGGGTGCCAGAAATAACACAGCAGCTCAGATAGCCAAGGTATATCAAGATACAATTTATCAAAATGAAAAAAAAAGGAGGTTGGAGATGATCTGGTCAACACCCTTCCTAGCCAATTTTGAGAACATTTACATTATTTATTTACGCAGTACATTTTTCAATCATGCAATGGTGGGCAGCTAATTTATCAACTGCTCTGAAATGTTTTAAGTACACCCATCACCTCAACCTGGCCACAGTCTTAAGATGATGATGATGTTCGTGCAATTGCAAACTGGCTGATTAGCTTTTGGAATATTCAGCAAGGACAAGACATGCCACTGTTATCGCTATTCTTTAACTCTGCTCTCAATTCTCATCCAGATTTGGGATTCTGTTTGCATGAGGATGGGAGCAGCTCCTATTTGCTTGGAATGTAAACAGCAGGCATAGGAAGTCTAATAGGGGTCCAGCCCTCTGTGCCTGACTTCTTCAAGCCATTATGGCAATTGCAATAATTACCTCCCAAAGACCCATTAGATCACACAGGGTTGGCCTCCTCCGGGTTCCGTCTACCAACCAATGTCATCTGGCTACTACCCGGGGGAGGGCCTTCTCTGTGGCAGCACTGGCCCTTTGGAATGAACTCCCCACGGAGATCCGGACCCTCACCTCTCTCCAGGCCTTCCGAAAAGGCGTTAAAACCTGGCTGTGTCGGCAGGCCTGGGGTTGATGAGTTCCCTTCTCCTCTCGATTGTGTGTCTGTTGGTTATTTTAAATGCTTGTATTTGTAGTTCTTGTGTTTCCCTTCCCCTCTTGGGTTTGTCAGCCACCCTGAGTCCTGCCGGGAATAGGGCGGCATATAAATAAAACGAAACCGAAACCGAATTGCTAATTCTGGAAATAGCAATAGCACTAAGACTTATGTACTACTACATAGTACTTTACAGCCCTCTCTAAGCAGTTTATCGAGTCAGCAGATTTTCCCCAACATTATGGATCCTCATACCAACCTCAGAAGGCTGAGTCAACTTTGGGCCATTCAGAATCAAACTCCTGAAGTGAGCAGTGAGTTTGCCTGCAGTCCTGCACTTTGGACTATTCTGCCACCACGGCTATTAGAAAATGGCCTTCTCTGTGGCTGCTCCGACCCTCTGGAACGAGCTCCCCGTGGAGATTCGAACCCTCACCACCCTCCAGGCCTTCCGCAAAGCCCTTAAAACCTGGCTGTTCTGACAGGCCTGGGGCTAAAGAGCTTTTGCCCCCCCCCTCGAATGGTATGGTTGTTGTGTGTTTTAAATTGTGTATTGTTATGTTTGTCTTTTTATCCCCTGTCTGTATCCCCTTCCCTGACTTGAATTGTGAGCCGCCCTGAGTCCCCTTCGGGGAAAAGGGCAGCATATAAATGAAATAAATCCAAATCCAATCCAATTTCGGACAAAAGTCCTTAACTTGAAATCCCAGGATTTGAAAAACCATTTTTGTTGATTTTAGAGATATCCTTCACCACAATTACCCCCAAATCAGGACAATTTAGTGATATGCTGAGACTTCATTTTCTTTTAAATAAAAGAAACTCAGAAACTTGGGGAATGTAGAAGTTGACACAGAATTTTGGTTCTGGTACATGTTTGTTCTTAAATCCAGGATACCAAAAGCATTCATTTATTTCTCAAATATATAGATCACCCGGAGTCATTATGAATTAAAAAAGGTCTAAAATGATAAAAAAAGAAAAATAGAATAATACAGGCCTACCCAACAGAATCCACTTAGCTTTGCATGTAGGTAAAAAGCCAGTTCTTCAAGGCTCATTTGAAGGACGGCATGGTCAAGGGAACTTGAATCTCTGTGGCAAAATAGTTTCCGAGAGCAAATATTCTGAGAGGAGGCAAAACATGGCACTGTTTTAAAGTTTCCTCCTACAGCAGGTACAAGAACGTTTCTTCCGTGACCCGTCAAAAGTGCGAACGTCATAAGCGCGCCGACAACACCGCGGCGCTAAAACCGCAATTTCAAAAGCGCGCCGACAACAGCCCGCCGACAACAGCGTGCCGACAACAGCGTGCCGACAGAAGCGCGATTTCATTTAAGGTAAGTTTTACAGTTAGGTTTAGGTTTTAGGTTAGGTTTAGGTTTAGGTTAGGTTAGGGTTAGGTTTAGGGTTAGGTTTAGGGTTAGGTTTAGGGTTAGGTTTAGGGTTAGGTTTAGGGTTAGGTTTAGGGTTAGGTTTAGGGTTAGGTTTAGGGTTAGGTTTAGGGTTAGGTTTAGGGTTAGGTTTAGGATTCCGTTACAGCGCGCTTCTGTCGGCGCGCTTTTGTCGGCGCGCTTTAGGGCTAATTAGTCGCTAATTCGTCGCACGGTTTTGTCACCGCGCTTTAGACACCGCGGTTTAGTCAGGCGCGCTTTTGTTGTGCGCGCATTTGTGATGGAACCGTTTCTTCTGCTTCTTAAAAAATGTTTTATGCATTTTATTTTATGTGGAGTTGCTCTTTCTGATTCAGAAATCTATTTTTCCAGGAAAGGAACATTTCTGAAAATCCTCTATCTCTCTTGCTTGTCAGTCGAATTGATTTTCACCGGAGATCAATGACTAGGACTTTCAAACATGGAGAAGTCCAAAGATGTGCAGTCAAGTCAAGTCAAGCGTAACTTTTAGTGACTTTTTGGAAACCCATACGATATCAGTTTCCTTGGCAAGAGTAGGGAATCAGTTGCCTTTAAGAAAGGGTTTTTTTTAAAAAAAAAAATCCAGCCACCTCCGTAAGCTTGGGATTCAAGCACTACCAAAATATGAACTAGGCCCAACCCTATTTGGCTTTCATTAGCCATTAACTTCAAAGCTATACATCTGCGGGTAATCCTTCAAAAAAAGTAGCTCCAGAATATGTAGAGATGGTTTGAAATGTTTAAGATTATCCCAGGTCTGCTATTGTTGTATTACATTTTGAATTGATGTTAAACTTAATTTGATTAACCATATATCATCTTATAGGTCCTATCTATACCCAAAGATGGAGAGGTTCACCAAAGATTTGGGAAGCTTATTTCTGATATCAACAAACCGGGGGCCAATTTTAGCCTCAGCCAAGTCAACCAGCTCTTTGGAGAAACATCATATGATTTTCTTGCAGTAAGTTACATACATGTTGGCTAACTGGCTGGGGACGGTTTGTCTGTCTGTTCTAACGTTTGTCTATCTCATTGCAACTGCTCTAATAAAGTATCAAATATTCCTATGGTTTTACTTTGTCTTTTGATGCATCTAGAGCGGAAATAACACAGCCTACCTGCTTTTACTGAGAATGTTACAGAAACACACAATAGGATTTTCCTAAATATAGAACTTCCAAATAAAAGTCATAAATAGAACCATATGATCCATAATTGCTAGATATATCCTGGCATAAACTACGTTATTTTTAAAGTTAATTCCACACAAGTTCCTAATATCTGATATACCTTTTCTAGTCTGTATTAACTATCAAATGGCATTGGCTGGTTTAAGGTAATATTCAGTGTAATAAATAACGTTTTCAGATTGTTAGCTTGTAGGAAAATGAGACATAAACAATTCTCGTCCTTATATTTGCTTCTGTTATTGAGATATCGTTGTTTCTTAAGTCATATACAGAATCCATTCAGAGATTGTACCATGGAGGTCTGGAGAAAGTCAACTTCAAACAAGCTCCAGAAGATTCAAGAAGACATATAAATGCCTGGGTAGCAGAGAAAACATCAGGTGGAAATGATAATAGTGTTAATTAGTAGCTGCGTTATGTAAGGCGTGCAATATTGTGTGTGCATGTGAGAGAGACAGCCAAAGCAAGTAAACCCACCATAGTTAACCATTATTTGCTACGTAGAACCTCAAATGAAATTCTAGCCATGAATAGTTTATTGGTTTTATCAATTGACACAACCTCTGAGCAGATTTCCGTTATTTAACTTGCCTGTTGTTTAACTTGTGTGTGTGTGGTAACCTTACTAAATGATTACATGATATGGGCAACTATATAAATGTTAAGTGAAGGAGGATGGGTGGATGGAGGCCCTAAGGAAGCAAAGTCGATATTCCATCTCAGTCAGAGAAGCTCTCTGGATGATCCCCTTGAGCTTCTAAAGGAGAATCAAGATAGAAATCTAATAATTAAATTATAATGACTTAAGAGAGAAGGAGGGAGGGGTGGAAGGGAAAGAGGGAAAGAGATGTTAAGAAATAATAAATCTTATCTATCAATTAAAGCGATTTTTTTTTAAAAAATCTTTCAAAGGAAAAATTCAGAATCTGCTTGGCCCTGGAGTAGTTAATTCGCTTACAAAAGTGGTTTTGGTGAATACTATGTATTTCGCGGAGGATTGGGCAGATCTGTTTGACAAAAATCAAACACAGGAAAAGCCATTTTGGATTAACAAGGTATTCATTTATTATCACATTTATTAACAAGGTATTCATTTATTATCTTTGAATCACGAAGATCAGTCATCTTGAGTCCTTCAGGCTTTGTGTGTAGCAATTCAGACTTTTCCGTCAATAAAACTTTCTAATTCAGCACCACTCCCACTCATTCTATGTCAGTGTTTCTCAACCTTGGCAACTTGAAGATGTCCGGACTTCAACTCCCAGAATTCCCCAGCCAGCGAATGCTGGCTGGGGAATTCTGGGAGTTGAAGTCCGGACATCTTCAAGTAGCCAAGGTTGAGAAACACTGGTCTATAATTTTTGATCTCTGTCTTCTTTTGGTATTAGTGTAATGTATGCTTCTGTCCAGGATTTGGGTAATTTAATACGATCCCCTTAACAGCACATCGTTATAAACTTCCAACAATGAAGTGATCCTAATGATTCTCTTATGGTTCTATAGCAGTGTTTCTCAACCTTGACAACTTGAAGCTGGCTGGGGAATTCTGGGAGTTGAAGTCCAGACATTTTCAAGTTGCCAAGGTTGAGAAACACTGTTCTATGTGGTTAACCCCAATAACTGCGGAGTGATTAGTGAATCTATTTGCTGAGCTGATGGCTCTCTTATGTATCATCACCTGGAAGTATTCGATTGTTGCTCTCCACAAAGAGGCTAGTTTTGATACTATAAACATCTGTTCATTTGATTGCTGATTAAAACCACTCAGGTTTTCTAACATAACCTTTGTCTGTTTTTAAATCAGTCCTTAATATTCCAAAATTATTCAAATTCTATGAAAAGTAAATTTTCATAGAATGGGAGGCAGTGGCTCAGTGGCTAAGACACTGAGCTTGTCGACCATTCTGGTCGACAGTTCGGCAATTTGAATCCCTAGCGCTGCGTAATGGAGTGAGCTCCCGTTACTTTTCCCAGCTTCCGCCAACCTAGCAGTTCGAAAGCATATAAAAACAGGAACCACCTTTGGTGGGAAGGTAACAGCATTCCGTATTCCTTTGGTGTTTAGTCATGGCAGTTACATGGCTCTTCGGCTTTGAAATGGAGATGAGCACTGCCCCCTAGAGTCGGGAACGACGAAGACATATGTGCAAGGGAAACCTTTAACTTTAAAAGACTGGCAGATCTGGTGGATAGCTGAGACATGATAAAAGCTCATATAAATGATCAGTTTGACTTAAAAGTCAAAGCAAAAGATGAAAGATTTAAGCAGAAGGGCGGGGGGGGGGACCCTAAGGCTAACTACTGTACATGGTAGAATTATTTGCATTGCCTACTTATTTGAAAGATTTCTTCTAACATACATTTCCCCCACTTGTAGAATGAAAATAAACCAGTGCAGATGATGTTCAAGAATGCAAGATACAACTATGCCCACATACCGGCCTCTCGGATTTCCATTCTTGAGATGCCATATGCTGGTGAAGTATTCAGTATGTTCATTACGCTCCCTGATGCAATTGAAGATAACTCTAGTGGATTGGAAACCGTGAGTTTTTCTCTCATGAAACAGAATTTAAGCCCTTGCCCATCTGAAAACATCTCTGATCCTAACTGTACGCTGTCCTTTTTAATACGGAAGCTAGGCTTTCTGCAATTAGACTTTCTGCAATCTGACTTTCGAACACCATCTGTCGGCTGTGACCAGGGGGCATTTGCCCAGGTTCGCCTGGTGCACCAGTTGCGGCCCTACCTGAACCGGGAGGCTCTCACAATAGTCACTCGTGCCCTTGTGACCTCTAGGCTGGAGTACTGCAATGTGCTCTACATGGGGCTGCCCTTGAGGAGTATTCGGCGACTTCAGCTAGTCCAGAATGCAGCCGTGCGAGCGATTGTGGGTGCACCTCGCACACCTATCCTCCGCGAGCTGCGCTGGCTACCTGTCGATCTCCAGATACGCTTCAAGGTGCTACTTGCCACCTATAAAGCCCTTCATGGTAGTGGATCTGGGTACTTGAGAGACCGATCACCTCCACACGACCCATTAGATCTCATCGTTTAGGCCTCCCCCGAGTTCCATCCGCTGGCCAATGCCGACTGGCCACCACGCGGAGGAGAGCCTTCTTGGTGGTAGCCCCGACCCAATGGAACGATCTCCCCGTGGAGCTTCGTACCCTCACCACCCTCCAGACCTTCCGCACAGCCCTTAGAATCTGGCTATCCCGTCAGGCCTGGGGCTAAAGATTGTAACCCGCCCGAATGGTATGAATGTTGCGTTTTAATCATGTACTGTCTTATATGTAAAAGTCTGTTTCCCCCCCTTCCTTTGGATTGTGAACCGCCTTGAGTCCCCCCAGGGAAAAGGGCGGCATACAAAAACAATCTAATCTAATCTAATCTAATCTAATTATAGTGTTATTGGGTTGACTTGCATGTTTCCTTATTTTGAAAAGATGCCAAAAAAAAAAAACCCACCAGTGAATGCGTTTATATTTCAAAGAATTGTATACACAAGGTGAGTCCATCAGTAGCTGATAGGTACAAGGCAATTGATAAGGTTGCCAATAACGTACAGAATTTTTCTGTCATTGTGAGAACCTGCATCATACTTGTGTTACAGTGGTGGGTTGCTAACCGGTTTACTAATGGTTTCCTTGTGCTGGTTGTTCATGCGCAAAAGCGTCCGTGCAGCTGGGCGGAGCCTCCTGCCGCCACCACGAAGCGGGCCGAACCGGAAGCAACCCACCTCTGTGGTGTTAGTATCAGGATACGTCACTTTGTCATACTACCAGGAATTCCTTTCTCCTTTAACGCTTTTCATCTTATTTTAGTTGGAAGAGAAATGACACTGAGAACTCATGGACTGGATTAAGAAGATGAAGCGGACAGAAATTGACCTATCCCTCTCCCAAATTTAAACG